>NC_038256.2:10954580-10964400 GCF_000004515.6 Glycine max | reverse complement strand
TAGGAAACTTGTATGGTCTCTCAGACCTTGACTAGATATGATTTCTTTTTTTGAAATAAAATGAGTTGGTCCCATGTTCTACTCCAAAAACTTGTGCAAATCAAATCACTCCTACATCTCATCTCTAGCATGCATTTTCTTTCTTTACCCACTCCTCACGTTTGGTTTTTTAGGGAAAAACACCATAACTAAACGCGCCGCAAGGGATCCCTATCGCACCAGATCCAAATCTAGAACGATGGGTGATCAAGAGGAGACGCAGGAACAGATGAAAGCCGACATGTCGGCTCTGAAAGAACAAATGGCCTCCATGATGGAGGCCATGTTAGGTATGAAACAGCTCATGGAGAAGAACGCGGCCACCGCCGCCGCTGTCAGTTCGGCTGCCGAAGCAGACCCGACTCCTTGGCAACTACGCACCATCCTCCCTCAAACATAGTAGGACGGGGAAGGGACACACTGGGGCACGATGGCAGCCCTCACCTGGGATACAACCGAGCGGCTTACCCTTATGGATTGCCGCCCAACTATTCACCACCCGTCTTGCAAGAAGATGCGGGCCACATTGCTTCTCCCGTCCATGAAAGAGAGCCTCCTCAGCAGCCCGACGAAGTCCATAAAGACCCTCAAGATTATGCTCGAAGGGATGTCGAGTTCTATCCCCCGATCCCCGAAGGGCCGGCACCAGGCACGTTGCCTCAACCCAACATCGCAGCATCAATAGTTTTGTCTATGGAAGGGCCGCCCCCGGCAACTGAAGAAAGGAGGAAGCTCGATCTCCTTGAGGAAAGATTGAGGGCTGTGGAAGGATTTGGGGACTATCCGTTTGCAGACATGACGGATCTTTGCTTAGTACCCGATGTTGTTATTCCCCCGAAGTTCAAAGTGCCGGACTTCGACAAGTATAAAGGGACGACTTGTCCCAAAAACCATCTCAAAATGTACTGCCGTAAGATGGGCGCCATTCTAAAGATGAAAAGCTGTTGATACACTTCTTTCAGGATAGCTTGGCCGGAGCTGCGGTAGTGTGGTACACTAATTTGGAAGCTTCCCGTATCCGTACTTGGAAGGATCTGATTACCGCCTTCCTAAGGCAGTATCAGTACAATTCTGATATGGCTCCGGACCGTACTCAACTGCAGAATATGTTCAAGAAAGAGGGTGAAACCTTTAAAGAATATGCGCAGCGATGGAGGGATTTGGCGGCACAAGTAGCTCCTCCCATGGTTGAGAGAGAGATGATCACCATGATGGTAGACACTCTGCCAGTGTTCTACTATGAGAAGCTAGTGGGTTACATGCCGTCCAGCTTTGCGGATCTGGTGTTTGCCGGGGAAAGAATCGAGGTGGATTGAAGAGAGGAAAGTTTGATTACGTTTCCTCCACAAACGTGAACGCCAAAAGAATCGGGGCAACAGGGGCAAAAAGGAAGGAAGGAGATGCCCATGCCGTCTCTTCAACACCCGCATGGGTCAAACCCCAGCAAACACCTCATGGTACCCATCAGTACGCGCAACATCACCCAAGCTTCTCGGCTCATGCTGGGAACGCCTCTAGTTCAACACCCGTGCAGCCTAAGGCACCCACCCAGAGGGAAGCTCCCCAAGTTCCAACTCCGAACGCGACTCGACCGGCCGGTAATTCCAACACGACAAGGAACTTCCCTCCGAGCCTTGCCGGAATTCACCCCGCTCCCAATGACGTACGAAGATCTTCTACCATCCCTCATCGCCAATCATTTGGCCGTGGTAACTCCCGGAAGGGTCCTCGAACCCCCTTTCCCGAAGTGGTATGACCCTAATGCAACTTGCAAGTACCATGGGGGTGCCCGGGGCATTCCGTCGAAAAATGCTTGGCCCTTAAATACAAGGTCCAACATCTAATGGATGCCGGATGGCTGACTTTCCAAGAGGATCGGCCCAATGTGAGACCAACCCGCTCGCCAATCATGGAGGGGGAGCAGTTAATGCAGTTGATCCGATAGGCCCCACAGGTCTAAACCTTTAAGAGATGTGGCAACCCCTAGGAGGTTTATCTTTGAGGCCCTACAAAAGGGAGGTGTAATTCCCCATAGTGGGTGTAAGGAGGATTCCTGTCTGCTACATCCGGCGAGATGCATGACATGGAGACGTGTTTGGAAGTAGAGGAATTGTTACAACGGATGATAGACCAAGGTCGACTAGAAGTCGGCATTGAAGGAAAAGAAGAGCAGCATATATGCATGCAATCTACGGAGGGGAGGGTGTTGCGAAGCCCAAACCCTTGGTGATACTTCACTAAAAGTGCAGCCTCGCAAAAGCCCGGGCACCCCTTAATGGCCAAACCTGTTCCTTTCCCGTACCAAATAGTCACGCGGTCCCGTGGAGATATACACCTCCGGGAAGAAGGAAGAAGAAGTCACAGACGTCAGCTCGCTGTCAGCTAAAGTAACAAATATCACGGGACTGAGTGGTGTGACCCGTAGTGGTCGTGTGTTCGCACCTCCGGACCTACCAGTCCAACCCGCCGACGTCAAGGGAAAAGGAAAAGTGGTGGAGGAACAAGATGGCGAAGCACCCCACGCTTCGAATAAAGATATCCAGCAAAGGGGCCCCCAGAGAAAAGGATGGTAGAAAGGAGGTGTCGCTAGAGGAAGCCAGCGAGTTCCTTCGGATAATTCAGCAGAGCGAATTCAAGGTTATCGAACAGCTCAACAAAACCCCGGCTAGGGTCTCGCTGCTAGAGTTACTTATGAGCTCCGAGCCTCATCGGGCTCTGCTAGTAAAAGTGCTGAACGAGGCTCACGTGGCCCAAGATATTTCGGTAGAAGGTTTCGGAGGGCTGGTCAACAATATCACTGCCAACAACTATCTTGCCTTCGCCGAAGAAGAAATCCCCGCCGAGGGGAGGGCATAATAAGGCTTTACACGTATCAGTCAAGTGTATGGACCATATCGTGGCCAAGGTGCTCATCGATAATGGTTCCAGTTTAAACGTGATGCCTAAGAGCACTTTGGACAAGTTACCATTCAATGCTTCCCATTTAAAACCAAGTTCAATGGTGGTTCGGGCCTTCGACGGCACTCGCCGAGAGGTTAGGGGAGAGATCGATCTCCCAGTACAATAGGCCCTCACACCTGTCAAGTCACCTTCCAATAATGGATATTAACCCCCCTACAGCTGCCTGTTGGGGCGCCCGTGGATCCACTCAGTGGAGTTGTGCCTTCTACACTCCACCAAAAGCTGAAATTCGTAGTGGAGGGGCACTTGGTCATCGTGTCAGGCGAGGAAGATATCTTGGTAAGCTGCCCATCCTCCATGCCTTATGTGGAAGCCGCAGAAGAATCGTTAGAAACCGCTTTCCAGTCTTTTGAGGTGGTCAGCATTTCCTCCGTGGACTCCCTCTTTGGGCAACCTTGTCTGTCCGATGCAGCGGTAATGATGGCCCGAGTTATGTTGGGGAACGGTTATGAACCCGGGATGGGTTTAGGCAAAGACAATGGCGGCATAACTAGCCTGATAAAAACGCAAGGAAATCGTGGGAAATATGGTTTAGGCTATAAGCCCACTCAAGCGGACATGAAAAGAAGCACCGCAGGAAGGAAGGACAGTGGTCAGAGCTCGCGTTGGAGACGAGAAAGTGAAGGAAACCCGCCCTGCCACATAAGTAGAAGCTTTATAAGTGCGGGTCTGGGAGACGAAGGTCAAGTGGTCGCGATATGTGAAGATGATGTTCCAAGAACTCTGGATTTGGTCCGACCATGCCCTCCTGATTTCCAGCTGGGAAATTGGCGGGTGGAGGAACGCCCCGGCATTTACACAACAAGCATAATGTAAACCTTTACGGTTTTAAAAGCTCTATAGTTGGGCCTAGGCTTTAGAGTTTTCATTTTGTTAAGGCTTTGTGTCTTTTGTCTTTGAGTTTATAATACAAAGATCTTTCTTCATCTGTTCCTGGTCTCTACCCATTCTCATTCATTTGCATGTTTACTTCTTTTTCTGAAACGGCAGATCCGATGACGAGTCCCCCGAAGGTACTAATACCTGGGACCCGTCTATCAATTTCGAGCAAGAAATGAACCAAACGGAAGATGAAGGAGATGAGGGGGTGGGACTTCCTTCGGAACTAGAAAGGATGGTTGCCCATGAGGATCAAGAAATGGGGCCTCATCAAGAAGAAACAGAGCTAGTAGACTTGGGAATTGGCAGTGGAAAGAGGGAAGTAAAGATAGGTGCAGGCATTACCGCACCTATCCGTGAAGAATTAATAACCCTGCTAAAAGACTACCAAGACATCTTTGCTTGGTCATACCAAGATATGCCCGGTTTGAGTTCTGACATTGTGCAGCACCGATTGCCTCTGAATCCCGGGTGTTCCCCAGTAAAACAGAAATTGAGGAGGATGAAACCCGAAACGTCCTTGAAGATAAAAGAAGAAGTGAAGAAGCAGTTTGACGCTGGATTTCTGGCCGTCGCTCGGTATCCAGAATGGGTTGCCAACATCGTACCAGTTCCTAAAAAGGGTGGGAAAGTACGAATGTGTGTAGATTACCGGGACCTGAATCGGGCCAGTCCCAAGGACAATTTTCCGCTACCACACATCGATATCCTCGTAGATAACACGGCCAATTTTGCTTTATTTTCCTTCATGGATGGTTTCTCCGGTTACAATCAGATAAAGATGGCACCCGAGGATATGGAAAAGACTACTTTCGTCACCCTGTGGGGAACGTTCTGTTACAAGGTGATGTCCTTTGGACTCAAGAATGCCGGGGCAACTTATCAGCGGGCCATGGTAGCTTTGTTCCATGATATGATGCATCAAGAGATCGAGGTTTACGTGGACGACATAATTGCTAAATCTAAATCTGAGGAAGAACACCTTGTCAACCTGCGGAAGTTGTTCGAAAGGCTTAAGAAATATCAATTAAGGTTGAACCCCGCTAAGTGCACCTTTGGGGTCAAATCAGGGAAATTGCTTGGTTTCGTTGTAAGCCAGAAAGGGATAGAGGTAGACCCCGAAAAAGTGAAGGCTATCCTTGAGATGCCGGAACCCCGTACAGAGAGGCAAGTCCGAGGTTTCCTGGGGCGCTTGAATTATATTGCCAGATTCATATCGCAGCTCACAGCCATTTGTGAGCCGTTGTTTAAACTCTTGCACAAAAACCAAACTGATCGGTGGAATGAGGATTGCCAAGAGGCTTTTGGAAAGATCAAAAAGTGCCTAATGAATCCTCCTGTGCTTATGCCACCAGTACCTGGAAGGCCTCTCATTTTGTACATGACAATCTTGGACGAGTCAATGGGGTGTATGCTGGGGCAGCATGACGAATCCGGGAAGAAAGAGCGCGCTGTTTACTACCTCAGTAAGAAGTTCACGACCTGTGAGATGAATTACTCCTTGCTCGAAAGAACGTGTTGTGCTTTAGTATGGGCGTCCCATCGCCTAAGGCAGTACATGCTGAGCCATACTACCTGGTTGATATCCAAAATGGACCCGGTTAAGTACATCTTTGAAAAGCCAGCTCTCACAGGACGAATCGCCCGGTGGCAAGTCCTGCTATCTGAGTTTGATATAGTCTACGTCACCCAAAAGGCGATAAAAGGAAGCACTTTGGCAGATTATTTGGCTCAACAGCCTCTTAACGACTACCAGCCCATGCATCCGGAATTCCCGGATGAGGACATCATGGCCTTGTTCGAGGAAAAGTTGGACGAAGATCGGGACAAATGGACTGTATGGTTTGACGGAGCGTCAAACATTCTAGGTCATGGCGTTGGGGCAGTGTTGATCTCTCCGGACAATCAATGTGTACCTTTCACAGCCAGGCTAGGATTCGACTGCACCAACAACGTGGCCGAATATGAAGCATGTGCCCTAGCCGTCCAGGCAGCAATTGACTCCGATGTCAAACTACTCAAGGTGTACGGCGACTCAGCGTTGGTAATCCATCAGCTGAGAGGGGAATGGGAAACTAGAGATCCCAAGCTGATACCCTACAAAGCCTACATCAAGGAATTGGCTAAGACTTTCGATGAGATCTCCTTCCATCATGTTCCCCGCGAGGAAAATCAAATGGCAGATGCACTTGCTACATTGGCATCTATGTTCCAGCTAACACCGCACGGGGACCTACCCTACATTGAATTTCAGTGTCGTGGCAAACCCGCACATTGTTGCCAGGTGGAAGAGGAACGGGACGGAAAGCCCTGGTATTACGACATCAAGCGATATGTCAAAAGCAAAGAATACCCGCCAGAGATTGCCGACAACGATAAAAGGACATTGAGGAGGTTGGCAGCCAGTTTCTTCATGAGCGGAGGCACACTGTATAAGAGAAATCACGACATGACACTCCTGCGATGTGTGGATGCCAAGGAGGCAAATCACATGATCGAGGAAGTCCATGAGGGCTCGTTTGGAACGCACGCCAACGGGCATGCTATGGCCAGGAAGATCTTAAGAGCAGGTTATTACTGGCTTACCATGGAAAGTGATTGTTGTGTCCATGTGAGGAAGTGCCACAAATGTCAAGCGTTCGCAGATAATGTCAATGCCCCACCACATCCTCTGAATGTCATGTCCGCCCCTTGGCCTTTCTCCATGTGGGGAATAGATGTCATCGGGGCCATTGAGCCCAAGGCCTCGAATGGTCATCGCTTCATCCTCGTAGCGATAGATTATTTCACCAAGTGGGTCGAGGCGGCTTCATATACCAATGTCACGAGGAATGTGGTGGTCAGGTTCATTAAGAAAGAGATCATTTGCCGATATGGTTTGCCAAGGAAGATTATCACGGACAACGGCACCAACCTGAATAATAAGATGATGGGGGAAATGTGCGAGGAGTTTAAAATCCAGCATCACAATTCCACACCCTACCGGCCAAAGATGAATGGAGCCGTGGAAGCAGCCAATAAGAATATCAAAAAGATTATCCAAAAGATGACCGTGTCCTACAAGGATTGGCACGAGATGCTCCCATTCGCGTTACACGGTTACCGGACTTCAGTGCGAACGTCAACTGGGGCAACGCCGTTCTCATTGGTATATGGTATGGAGGCGGTGTTACCGTTTGAGGTGGAAGTCCCGTCATTAAGGATCTTGGCGGAATCCGGGTTAAAGGAATCAGAGTGGGCTCAAACACGCTACGATCAGCTCAACCTCATTGAGGGCAAGCGCTTAACAGCCATGAGTCATGGGCGCTTATACCAGCAGAGAATGAAGAGTGCATTCGACAAGAAAGTACGCTTACGCAAGTTCCATGAGGGAGACCTTGTGCTAAAGAAAATGTCCCATGCTGTCAAGGACCATCGAGGGAAATGGGCCCCGAACTACGAAGGGCCTTTTGTTGTGAAGAGGGCTTTTTCCGGAGGAGCCCTGGTGCTTACCAACATGGATGGCGAAGAGCTACCTTCACCCGTGAACTCTGATGTCGTCAAACAATATTATGCTTAGATGCTGGGGCAATTAAGGGTGTCGCTGCATGTTCTCTATCTTTATGCGTTTTCTAGATTTCCCTCCGGGGATTTCCGGTCCGTTGTATCTCTTGTTACGATCTTTCAAAGAAATGAACATGGATTAGAGGCTTTTAGTCCTCGCGTTAGTTTCACACCTTGCGTTAATTTGTGATCGCCTGAGCCCTTCCGCTCAGTTCATGGGATCCCCCAAGCGCTTAATTAGAATTGAACCCGAACCAACTTTCCCTAAATTTTCTGCGTTTGAAAACATTCATGCATACGCATACGCATACGCATGTATATTGTTGTGGTAAAACAGGGGCAGGATCACCTTGGGCTACCTTCTGGAGTGAAGACAAAAATGAATGGCAGAAACCAGTCAAGGTAGGGTAATGATGCGGCCAAGATTGGCCATACCTGGTTGTTTATTACTTGCAGATACTTAAGGATGAACGCAAGCGGGGATGGGGTCACGACCGACCGATCGTTGCCCTTCTCTGTGCGAAACAAGCATGGAATGTCGCTGCAAGGCAGCCCCGTATCCTTTCTATTTTGTAGCTTTCTTTTTTGTAGCTTTCTTTTACTATTTGTTTGTTTTAAAAAAAAGGAAAAGAGTAATAATAAGATAAGTAATCAACGCCTGATTCTAACCTAAGTAAGTTCAAGTTAGGCAAAAGGCTAATCCATGAGAAGGGAGGGGACATGGTCAATGTTCCACTCAAAAAAAAAAAAAAAAAAAAAAAAAGTGCAGGTTAGCTCGCCTGGGCGAGCCACCTCTGCACCAAAATATAAAAATGACGAAGGGGGGGATGTTTTTTCATTCAAAAACTTCCCCCCCTCATTCAAAAAAGAAAGCTCACGGGACTCACGGATTTTGCAGCCCTTAGGTCACCATTTTTCGCGTTTTTGATTCCGTTTTGCTCTATTATTCGTCTCCAACAAGTAAGTACCTCATTCTTGGGCTTTCTAGCTTTCCATTGATGTATTTTGGTGCTCTAAATTGCATGTGTTTGCTAAGAAACGTGAGGGATTTATCCTCAAATTGTTGCTTGTTTTTGTTGAATTGAGGGGTTGTAAGGGATGGCCTTGGCCTAGGGTGTATTCTGAAGTAATGGCGCGTGCCACATTGTCCCCATTCTCTTGATATTCGTGCCTAAATATGCGCCCACCAAGTGCTCGGTGAAATGCCTCAACGACATATGAGCATGGTTTTGTGAGCTTTGGGTTGTGGGACTGTTTTATATGTATAGGGACAGCATGAAGGATTTAAAATGAATGCCCGAATGCAATTCTAGGCCTAGGAACCCAAGCTTTTAATTTCAATACAAGGAAGCATGACTTACGCCTAGGAATCTAAGTTTTGGTTTTGAATGTAAAAAGGCATGAATATTAGGACGTGTTTGAGAGGTTGTTATTAGAATTTAAATTTGGCTGCCCCATGAGGAATACTTTGCACCTAGGTAGCATGGAAAATACCTTTCAACAGTATGTATATATATGAATACATATAGCATGAAAATGCCTTGCATAATATGAATATATATAGCATGAAGTGCCTTACAAAGTGTTGGATGGGTAGCGTAAAAGTGTTTTTCAAAATATGTGTATTTGTGAGTAGGTAACAAAAGAAGCCTTCCAAAAAATGTGTGTATATATATAGGATGTAGCATTGAAAAGGTTTGTCAAAAAAATATGTACATGGATAGGTGTTGTAAAATGTTTCACACAAAATTTTTATGTGTGCAAATACGTATGTGTCATAAAATAGCACGACCCCAATATGATTATTTTATAAAGTGCATGTTGACACTCGTGCCATGAGAAGTGTTGTTTGGCCCTTGTTTGTAATGATTGTTATATTTCTTGTAAACTAACTTTCCAAATGTTTGCCTTCGCAGGAATGGCCCCGAGGAAGCTTGCCTCAAAGAGGTCCAGGAAGGACAAGGCAGCCGAAGGAACTAGTTCCGCCCCGGAGTACGACAGTCACCGCTTTAGGAGCGTTGTACACCAGCAGCGCTTCGAAGCCATCAAGGGATGGTCGTTTCTCCGGGAGCGACGCGTCCAGCTCAGGGACGACGAGTATACTGATTTTCAGGAGGAAATAGGGCGCCGGCGGTGGGCACCACTGGTTACTCCTATGGCCAAGTTTGATCCAGAAATAGTCCTTGAATTTTATGCCAATGCTTGGCCAACAGAGGAGGGCGTGCGTGACATGAGATCCTGGGTAAGGGGTCAGTGGATCCCGTTCGATGCCGACGCTATCAGCCAGCTCCTGGGATATCCGATGGTGTTGGAAGAGGGCCAGGAATGCAAGTATGGCCAGAGGAGGAACCGGTCTGATGGGTTCGATGAGGAGGCCATCGCCCAGCTGTTATGTATA
>NC_038256.2:10950916-10954330 GCF_000004515.6 Glycine max | reverse complement strand
TTTGGACCCAGATAAAGTCCAACAGGGCCCTGGGATTCCCCGCACTGATCACAGGACTCTGCCAGTCGTTCGGAGTCCCCGTTGCACCTACCAAGGTGATTCGGCCGCCCATCACCCGGGCTTTTATTGAGAAGTACTGTACCCAGAGACAGGGTCAGGGTGATGCTCCACAGGCCGCAGGCGCGCCCCCACCACCTCATCGTGCTGGCCAGGCTGGGGCATTTGACATGGAGCAGTATTTACGGCATTTGGTTCGCCAGCAGGCAGCCAACCACCGAGCCCATGTACGGACCCATGACTGTCTGTACCAGATGAGCCTTAGCATGCAGAGCCAGGGCTTCGCTCCTTTTTCATGCCCTACTCCAGACCAGTTCAGGGCAGAGGTTGCATGGCCCGGAGATTGGCCCGAGGCCCAAGCAGGAGAGGCACCCCCAGAAGCGCCCGGCGATGGAGAAGAAGCCCACGAGGATGAGGAGATGGCTGATTTGCTTGACTTCTTGGGAGGGAGTGGAGACACGTGACTGGGAGATCCCCAGATTCGCTTTTCTTTCATATTTCTTTTGTCATTCTATGTTACTGTTTTGACTTGAGAGACTAACGTTTGCTTTTGTTGTTTCGATTGTCATTTTGTACAGCGCATACATTTTGTTTAGGTTGTTGCGTTAGTATTTATATATCATTACTAGCGATGATGTTTGAAATTCTGGAACCGTGTAGAGTTCTTCGTTTAGGAACATCGTCCAAAAGTATATATGTAAAATAAACAAAAAATCATGATAAAAATAAAAATGGAAAAGGATAGAAAATGAAATAGAAAAGAAAAGGAAGTGAAAAGAAAAAGAGAGCAAATAAGAAAAAAGCAAGTAAGGAAAAAGATGGAAAAAGAGAAAATAAGTTGTCTAGCTAAAAAACGACATGCTTTTGAAAAGAGACGATTCCCAACTTTTCTTTGAAAAAAAAATCCATTGATCATAACCAATTTTTTGGAAAATGTGTCTACACCTGAAGGGTGAATGCTGTGAAATTTCCCGGACGCCCGAAATGGACTCGGATGAATGCACAAATTGATAAAAGAACATATTTTGGAAACATTGGGTTGATTAAAAATAGAGGAAATGAATCCTGAGCCCTAGCATCACATGACCATAAAAAGTTGACAGTTGAGCGTCCGCATAGGTGCATGCATGACCAGTTTTGCATAAAGTTTCCAAATCATCATTTTTGCATTTGTGTCATGGAAATAATGTGGGGCATCCCTTTTATCCTTGAGCCAAACCAAACCCCGACATGTATCATGTCTAGCCATTCTACAAACCTTGAGCCAAAATCCTGACTCACCGTAATCCTTACCCTCGGAAGCAAAAAGGAAAAGAAGGAAAATTTCCAATCAAAGAGAAAGCTAAAAGGAAGGGAAGGAAAATTTCCAATCAAAGAGAAAGCAAAAAAGAAAAGAAAGGAAATTCCCAATCAAAGAATGGGAGAAAGAAAAAGGAAAAGAAAAGAAGGAAAGAAAGCTCCTGATCAAGGATCGAAAGAAAACAGAAGAAATGTGCAGAGAGGTCTTTGGACCGGACAATATCTGAACAATACAGAATTGTCACCAAATGAAACAAAAAAAAGAAAGGAAACCACGACCTAAAATGGTCTTCTCCCTTTAATTACCAACCAAAATCCCGTGCGCTAGCGACCTTTTGTCTCGCCCCGCACTAAACAAAAAAACAGAAAAAGAAAAAGGCCAGAAAAATCAAAAGCCAAAAACACATAAAAGCCGAAAGAAGAAACCACCAAAAGGCCCCATTCCCAAGGGAAGCCCTATTGATCCATGATCACGCATGTAATTTTTTGGTTTGATAGGAAATAATTTGCAAAGTCAAGTCATGACATATCTATGGTTCGGAATTAGGATGAAACACTTACCTGTGCGAGATTGATACACTTTGAGTGGATTTCTTCTATTTTTGTCGAACCCAGTGTTTCCTCTAAATGGTCATTTAGAAACGAAATGCTAACATCCCAAATCTCATTTATGGTTATGGGAGATTTCATCAGCAGACTCTCCTTCCCCGGTAGACGCATTGTTTTTCACTCAAAAAAGCATATGCTGCTCTAAATCAGTTGGAATATTTGTCTCTTTGCTAAAGCATGTTTGCATTTTAGTGGAGAAAACACCGAGACTTTTTCAAGCCTCGCTTTTGTCGACCACACCGCCTTTTGTTGGGATCTCAGAGATAGGCCTCGCTGTTTAGAGCCTCGCTTTTGTCGACCACACCGCCTTTTGTTGCCATGACTCAAGAGCTGGTAGTACGCGGAGATACCTTATGGTTATTCACACCCTTTTGTCATCCAGAGGCGGCGGGCCCGATGACAAGCAGAGACCAAGTTTGGTCATTCTGCACCCATGATACGCGGAGATACCTTATGGTTATTCGCACCCTTTTGTCATCCAGAGGCGGCGGGCCCGATGACAAGCAGAGACCAAGTTTGGTCATTCTGCACCCATGATACGCGGAGATACCTTACGGTTATCCGCACCCCTTTGCTATTTAGACACAGTTGTGTCCGATGGCACGCAGAGACCAAGTTTGGTCATTCTGCACACATGATACGCGGAGATACCTTACGGTTATCCGCACCCCTTTGCTATTTAGACACAGTTGTGTCCGATGGCACGCAGAGACCAAGTTTGGTCATTCTGCACACATGATACGCGGAGATACCTTACGGTTATCCGCACCCCTTTGCTATTTAGACACAGTTGTGTCCGATGGCACGCAGAGACCAAGTTTGGTCATTCTGCACACATGATACGCGGAGATACCTTACGGTTATCCGCACCCCTTTGCTATTTAGACACAGTTGTGTCCGATGGCACGCAGAGACCAAGTTTGGTCATTCTGCACACATGATACGCGGAGATACCTTACGGTTATCCGCACCCCTTTGCTATTTAGACACAGTTGTGTCCGATGGCACGCAGAGACCAAGTTTGGTCATTCTGCACACATGATACGCGGAGATACCTTACGGTTATCCGCACCCCTTTGCCATTCAGACACAGTCGTGTCCGATGGCACGCAGAGACCAAGTTTGGTCATTCTGCACACATGATACGCAGAGATACCTTATGGTTATTCGCACCCATTCTTTTGCTATCTGTAAGACAGAACGCTTGATAGCATGCAAGGGCTGACACAGTCTTCTGCACCTTTTGTTCCTCCGGGAACAACAAAGTCATTTACATGCGGAAATTTCATGGTCGCCCGCGACTCTCGTAACCGAGAGGAGCGAAATTAGTGTCATACACTGATTTTCGGGGACCTTTGCTTGATGACATGTGACCATTCTTTGGTCCTTGTGAGGTGCTTGGCACCCATCATTAGGCAATTTGTGAAATTTTGGAACAACAAGTCAATC
>NC_038256.2:10939782-10940925 GCF_000004515.6 Glycine max | reverse complement strand
GCACCGTGAGGAAAACCCCACGAAAACATAATTCATGGGGGCTCCAAAAAAGTTTGAGAATGGAGAATTGCACTAAGCAATCACTACACATAGCTCCAAACTCGAAGGTGGAGGACACATGAACGAAAACGCAATTCACGGGGTCCCAAAAAAGGTTGAGAATGGAGAATTGCACTAAGCAATCACTACGCATGGCTCCGAACTCAAAGGTGGAGGACACATGAACGAAAACGCAATTCATGGGGCTCCGAAAAAGGTTGAGAATGGAGAATTGCACTAAGCAATCACTACGCATAGCTCCAAACTCGAAGGTGGAGGACACATGAACGAAAACGCAATTCATGGGGCTCCGAAAAAGGTTGAGAATGGATAATTGCACTAAGCAATCACTACGCATAGCTCCAAACTCGAAGGTGGAGGACACATGAACGAAAATGCAATTCATGGGGCTCCGAAAAAAGTTGAGAATGGAGAATTTCACTAAGCAATCACTACGCATAGCTCCGAACTCGAAGGTGGAGGACACATGAACGAAAACGCAATTCATGGGGCTCCGAAAAAGGTTGAGAATGGAGAATTGCACTAAGCAATCACTACGCATAGCTCCAACTCGAAGGTGGAGGACACATGACCGAAAACGCAATTCATGGGGCTCCGAAAAAGGTTGAGAATGGAGAATTGCACTAAGCAATCACTACGCATAGCTCCAAACTCGAAGGTGGAGGACACATGAACGAAAACGCAATTCATGGGGCTCCAAAAAAGGTTGAGAATGGAGAATTGCACTAACCAATCACTACGCAAAGCTCCAAACTCGAAGGTGGAGGACACATGAACGAAAACGCAATTCATGGGGATCCAAAAAAGTTTGAGAATGGAGAATTGCACTAACCAATCTCTACTCAAAGCTCCAAACTCGAAGATGGAGGACACATGAGCGAAAACTTATTTCATGGGCTCTGAACTAGGTTGAGAATGGAGAATTGCACTTGCAATCACTAATCATAGCTCCTAACTCGAAGGTGGAGGACGCATTAACCAATACGCAATTCACGAGCTCCTGAAAAAGGTTGAAAATGGACTATTGCACTCACCATGCACGACGCATGGCTCCGAACTTCCAGGCCGAGGACACATGGACCA
>NC_038256.2:10917153-10918018 GCF_000004515.6 Glycine max | reverse complement strand
GCGCGCATGAAATCTGAGACACATGAATTAAAACACAATTCATGGGGCTCCAAAAAAGGTTGAGAATGGAGAATTGCACTAAGCAATCACTACGCATAGCTCCAAACTCGAAGGTGGAGGACACATGAACGAAAACGCAATTCATGGGGATCCGAAAAAGGTTGAGAATTGAGAGTTGCACTAAGCAATCACTGCGGATAGCTCCAAACTCGAAGGTGGAGGACACATGAACGAAAACGCAATTCATGGGGCTCCGAAAAAGGTTGAGAATGGAGAATTGCACTAAGCAATCACTACGCATAGCTCCAAACTCGAAGGTGGAGGACACATGAACGAAAACACAATTCATGGGGCTCTAAAAAAGGTTGAGAATGGAGAATTGCACTAAGCAATCACTACGCATAACTCCAAACTCGAAGGTGGAGGACACATGAATGAAAACACAATTCATGGGGCTCCAAAAAAGGTTGAGAATGGAGAATTGCACTAAGCAATCACTACGCATAGCTCCAAACACAAAGGTGGAGGACACATGAATGACAACGCAATTCATGGGGCTCCGAAAAAGGTTGAGAATGGAGAATTGCACTAAGCAATCACTACGCATAGTTCCAAACTCGAAGATGGAGGACACATGAACGAAAACGCAATTCTTGGGGCTCCGAAAAAGGTTGAGAATGGAGAATTGCACTAACCAATCACTACGCATAGCTGCAAACTCGAAGGTGGAGGACACATGAACGAAAACGCAATTCATGGGGCTCCGAAAAAGGTTGAGAATGTAGAATTGCACTAAGCAATCACTACGCATAGCTCCAAACTCGAAGGTGGAGGACACATGAATTAAAACACAATTCATGGGGCT
>NC_038256.2:10761840-10907419 GCF_000004515.6 Glycine max | reverse complement strand
GTTTCGGTATAGGCCGGCTGATAGGACGATATGAGAGATGAACCTCTAAAAAAGGTTGAGAATGGAGAATTGCACTAAGCAATCACTACGCATAGCTCCAAACTCGAAGGTGGAGGACACATGAATGAAAACACAATTCATGGGGCTCCAAAAAAGGTTGATAATGGAGAATTGCACTAAGCAATCACTACGCATAGCTCCAAACTCGAAGGTGGAGGACACATGATCGAAAACGAAATTCATGGGGATCCGAAAATGGTTGAGAATTGAGAGTTGCACTAAGCAATCACTACAAATAGCTCCAAACTCGAAGGTGGAGGACACATGATCGAAAACGCAATTCATGGGGCTCCGAAAAAGGTTGAGAATGGAGAATTGCACTAAGCCATCACTACGCATAGCTCCAAACTCGAAGGTGGAGGACACATGAACGAAAACACAATTCATGGGCTCTGAAAAAGGTTGAGAATGGAGAATTGCACTAAGCAATCACTACGCATAGCTCCAAACTCGAAGGTGGAGGACGCATGAACGAAAACGCAATTCATGGGCTCCGAAAAAGGGTTGAGAATGGAGAATTGCACTAAGCAATCACTATGCATGGCTCCAAACTCAAAGGTGGGGGACACATGAATGAAAATGCAATTCATGGGCTCCGAAAAAGGGTTGGTCGGCAGGACCGAACGATCCACCAGGTCTTTCCACCTACAAAAGGAACATGCTTTTTGCAAAGAAAAATAAATCATTCGCGAGAGCACCATATCTTAGAGAAACAATATACTTGTGCCAAGGGTAATCTTCCTTGTAATCGAGAATGAAGGGTAGGATGCCAACTTTTAGCTTTTGAATGAACATGCAGGGGAAACATCGGGCTAAGCTGAAAATAAATCACTCATAGTGTATAAAACTCACAAGGCAAGTGTTTTATCCTATTCCCAAACCATAACTGCACCATGACTCTATTTTGCACACGACTTCCTATCGAATCAAAGATCAAACGTACGATCACGAACCAATAGGATTTTCTCGAGGGTGGTGTTTTTGGAGAGGAAGCTGGGTGTTTCGGTCTTTTCCTCTTTGTTCATGTGGGGTGGGATATTGCCAGTCGAGAATGATTTCGAGTGGCAATCTGGCTTGAAGAATTTCTGTCCTCTTTCTTTCATTAATCGAGAATTGCTTCTTTTCCCTTTTCACTTCCCTTCGACCGGGAATCTTTTCCTCTTCTTTTTTGTTCTTTTCTTTATTTTCATCTTTTTTCTTTTTCTTTCTTTCCATTTCTTCCTTTTCTTTCTTTTCACTTCTCCTTTCCCATCCTTTTGTTTGGGAAATCGGGTTTTAGCATTCTATTCGCCCTCCTTTGAGGAGATTCCACTGTCCTTTGCTTCGGGGAAGGAATGAGGATTCTTTTTTATAGGCCAAGGTTCAAAAAGTCTAAGGTTGTGTTTCAATGGGGTCTTTTATCGTGGGAACCCAATCTTGATATCTGGGGCGAAACAAATCTGGGTGTGAAGGTGTCGATTTCGGGCCGAGCTTCCATATTGCTCCATAAGGCACGCGTGACACTGATGATTTGAAAACAATGTGCAAAATTAGTCATGGCTACAGCCAGGTGGGCCCTCAAGCATCCTGTTTATGACATTGTGATACTATGGTTGGGAATTCACACAGACAGACCCAACGTTTCCAAGTTATATTCTTTCATCAGTTCAATGAATTCATCCATCCTTATCTCGGTTCATTCCGGAAAATAAACTCTTAGCATCAGTCCTTTGTTTCCAGAAGATACGTTTGCTCTTTACGAATGATTTATACTTCTTAACTATAGCATGTCCACCTTTGCGGTCTTTCTTTTTTTCCTTTTTGTTTCATTTTTATATATTCACAAAATTATACACCTATGGTCCTCTATGAAGAAATTTTTCTTTGTACATCTACACTCTTATACATGACAAACTTTTTCTGTACACGCATTGAAATTCTCTCTCTTTACGTCACATGATCAAACCCTATTTACATTCAAAGATCTTTTTCATTTTTCTCCAACACACACCTATGGCTCATACAAAAGTTTCTTTATATACATTCGTTGCTCACACACACAAGAATTTCTCTCCACGCATCACTTACACACACAAAACCTTCTATACACATTTTCCTTTTACATACAGGTATATATACAAAAACACTTTTTCTTTTCTTTTCGAACATGAATTTTATTCACAACGTTTCTCTCTTTTTATTAGGATTTTTGGTTCATTTTACTTTTAGGACAATGTTCCTAAATGAAAAACTCTATACGGTTCCGGAATTTCAACAAACACTATTGACAACAACGAAACAAGTACTAACGTAACGACTCAAACGATATGTATGTACAAAACAAAAGTCAA
Organism: Glycine max; assembly: GCF_000004515.6. NCBI lineage: Eukaryota > Viridiplantae > Streptophyta > Magnoliopsida > Fabales > Fabaceae > Glycine > Glycine max. Next base: position 10,905,029 of record NC_038256.2, on the reverse strand, counting down.
TCAAAATGAAACAAACGTTAGTCCCTTAGTCAAACAAAAATATATATAGGAAAAATAGAAACAAAAAGAAATATGGATCAAGGGATCTCCCAATCATGTGGCCCCGCTTCCTCCTAAGAAATCAAATAAATCGGCCATCTCCTCGTCCTCGCGGGCCTCATCTGCCTCGTCGGGAGCCTCTGCTGGTGCCTCTGCAGGTGCCTCTCCTGCCCGGGCCTCAGGCCAATCTCCAGGCCATACGACCTCTGGCCTGAACTGATCCGGAGTAGGGCACGGAAAAGAAGTAAAACCCTGGCTCTGCAGGCTGAGGCTCATCTGGTAAAGACAATCATGGGTTTGTACATGAGCCCGGTGGTTGGCCGCCTGCTGGCGAACCAAATGCCGCAAATACTGCTCCGTATCGAACGATCCGGCTGGACCAGCCTGATGAGGCGGCGGCACGTCTGCGGCCTGCGGAGCATCCCCCTGGGCCTGTCTCTGTGTGCAATACTTCTCAATAAAAGCTCGGGTGATGGGCGGCCGAATCACCTTGCTAGGTGCGACGGGAACTCCGAACGACTGGCAGAGTCCTGTGATCAAGGCGGGAAATCCAAGGGCCCTGTTGGACTTATCCGGGTCCAGAGGGTGCCTGGTAGGCACCATACCTGCAAATATATAGATGGCATCAGCGATTAACTGAGCCACGTGAATGCTCATCCGTGTCAGGATGGCATACACCAACTGACACTTCGGCAGGGGGAGGTCGGAATTATGATCGCTGGGCTGGATGTTGTTGAGCAGCAAAGTCATCCGGATCTGAGTCAGGATGGTCATGTTGGTGTGCATGATCAACAGTCGTCTCCCGGCAGCAGTCTGGGCAAAATCCTGCCCCGGTATACATAGAAAATGGGCGATGGCCTCCTCATCGAACCCATCGGACCGGTTCCTCCCCTGGCCATACTCGCACTCCTGACCCTCTTCCAGCACTAAAGGATATCCCAGGAGCTGTCCGATAGCATCTGCATCAAACGGGATCCACTGACCCCTCACCCAGGATCTCATATCTCGCACGCCCTCCTCTGTTGGCCAAGCATTGGCATAAAATTCGAGGACTATGTCTGGATCGAACTTGGCCATGGGGGTGACCAGTGATGCCCACCGCCGGCGAACTATCTCCTCCTGGAAATCGGTATACTCGTCGTCCCTGAGCTGGACGCGTCGCTCCCGGAGAAATGACCATCCCTTGATGGCCTTGAAGCGCTGCTGGTGTTCAGCGCTCCTAAAGCGGTGACTATCATACTCGGGAGCAGAACTAGTTCCTTCGGCCGCTTTATCCTTCCTGGATCTCTTTGAGGCAAGTTTCCTCGGGGCCATTTCCTGCGAGAACAAACATTTAGAAGTTAGTTTTACAAGATAATGCTTATATTAACGCAAAAATGTCGTGCTAGCCCCTCTGATTTAGACCAAACTCATGTAATCCATTTATGCACACGCGCATGTGTAGAAAGTATCCTATTACCCATGTCAACATACAAGAACATCTAATATATTCTAATTGCCATACACCTATATACATTCTAAAAAAGAAAACACACTTTTATGCTCAGAGTGTTGTGTCAAGCTTTACACCTAATTTATATCCTAAAAATTTGCTATCACAAACTACTTACATACATTTGAAGTACACCATACAAATTTTTGTTGTTTCACTCCTATTTATTTATATGCATATTGGAAAGCTAATTACATCCTGCACATATTTGCATTCAAAAAGGGCATTCCACACTATCATACATTCATTTAAGAAAACAATTACTCATACTTTGCTAGGAATTTCATGCTCCTTATATTTACCTATGTATACACACTATTGCAAGGTGTTTTCCACGCTACCTCTATGTAAAGTATCAAACATGGGGCAGCCCAAATTCGAGCAAAAACTCTCACAAGCAAATCCTAATTTTCATGTTTTTCTAATTCTAAAACCAAATTTTGGATTCCTAGCCATAAGCATGTTTCCTTGCATTGAAGCTACAAGTTTGGGTTCCTAAGCTTGGAATTGCATTTAGGCACCTATTTTGAATCTCCTAGGCTGTACCTACATATAAGAAATAGTCCCACTCTCCCAATTTTACAAAATCATATTCATACATCATTGGGGCATTTCACCGAGCACTTGGTGAGCGCATGTTTGGACATAAATTGCAAGAGGATGGGGACAATGTGGCATGCCCCATTGCTTCAGAATACACCATAGGCCTAAGGCCTTCTCATTCAAATCCTCAACTCCAGAAAACAAGCATAAAAACAAACCAAAACTGTCCCACAAATATAAGCACATTCTCACAATTTGGAGCACCAAAAGATGAAGAAATATACCAATGGGAAGCTAAAAACATCAAGGATTGAATACTTACTTGTTGGAGTGAATAATAACACCAAAAATGAAAGCAAAAGGCAACCGAAAATGGCTTGAGGGAGCAAGAACCGCAAGCCTTCGTGAGTCCTCTCTTTTGAATGAGGGGGGGGGGGGGGAAGTTTTGGGATGCAAAAACGTTCCCCTCCCTCGTTTTTTATAATTTGGGTGCAGGGGTTGCTCGCCCAGGCGAGCTAACCTGCCATCTTTTTTTTTTTTTGAGGGGAATGATGAATATGTCTCCACCTCCCCTTCCGGATATCCGTTGGCTAATTGAACCCACTTAAATTAAAATTTGGGGTCAATTTCTTACTTGAAACAAACAATTCTAAAAGAAACTACAAATGGAAACGATACTGGGGTGCCTTGCAGCGACGTTCTCTGCTTGTTTAGCGCCGGGAAGGGGCAACGATCGGTCGGTCGTGACCCTATCCCCACTTGCATCCGTCCCTATGTACCTGCAAGTAGGAAACAAAATCCGTGGCCAATCGTGTTCGGTCACCGTCTTACCTTGGTTGATTTCCGCAGTCAACTTGTCTTGACTTCTAACCGTGACCTAAGAAGGCCCTGCCCCTGTTACCACAAAATGTGCATGTGTATGTGCATGTATGAATGTTCCTAATGCGATGACTTTCTTTTAGTGAGGGCTGGTTAGATTCAATTTTAAATAAGCGTTTGGGGCACCCCATACACCGAGCGAAAAGGGTTCAAGTTATAACAAATCTAAAACACAAGGTTTGAAAACAAAGGGAGGACTGAAACCTCGCCCATCTTTAAAGAAACGAGACAAATACAGTGAATGGGAATCCCAAGAGGAAACCAAAAAAGAACGAGAACAACTCAAAAATAAAAAACATGCAATGGTCCTCTCGATTGCCCCAGACTTCAAGCGTAATATCGTTTAACTATATCGGAGTTCACGGGCGAGGGCAGCTCCTCGCCATCCATGTCGGTGAGTATCAGAGCACCCCCAGAAAAAGCTCTTTTCACCACGAAAGGTCCTTCATAATTCGGGGCCCACTTGCCTCGACTATCCTTAACAGCGTGGGACATCTTTTTCAGCACGAGGTCCCCCTCGTTGAACTTGCGCGGACGTACCTTCTTGTCGAATGTGTTCTTTACACTTCGTTGATACAGATGCCCATGGCTCATAGCTGTCAAACGCTTACCTTCAATGAGGTTGAGTTGGTCGTAGCGTGCTTGAGCCCATTCTGACTCTTCTAGGCCTGACCCCGCCATTATCCTCTGAGAAGGAACTTCCACCTCAAATGGGAGTACTGCTTCCATCCCATAAACTAAGGAATACGGTGTTGCCCCAGTAGAAGTTCGTACCGAGGTTCTATATCCGTGCAGGGCGAAAGGCAACATCTCATGCCAATCTTTGTATGACACTGTCATCTTTTGAACAATCTTCTTAATATTCTTATTTGCAGCCTCTACAGCTCCATTCATCTTTGGCCGATAAGGGGTAGAGTTATGATGCTGGATCTTGAAGTCTTCGCACATCTCCTGCATCATCTTATTGTTCAGATTGGTGCCATTGTCAGTAATGATCTTCCTGGGGAGTCCGTATCGACAAATCAACTCCTTCTTTATGAATCTAACTACCACATTCCTTGTGACATTAGTATAAGAAGCTGCTTCGACCCATTTGGTGAAGTAATCTATCGCCACAAGAATGAAGCGGTGACCATTCGACGCTTTGGGTTCGATGGCCCCAATGACGTCTATTCCCCACATGGAAAAAGGCCAAGGGGTGGACATAACATTCAGAGGATGTGGCAGAACATTGACATTGTCCGCGTATGCCTGACATTTATGGCATTTCCTTACATGAGCGCAGCAATCGCTTTCCATGGTGAGCCAATAATAACCGGCCCTAAGGATTTTTCTGGCCATAGCATGCCCATTGGCATGTGTCCCAAAGGAACCCTCGTGGATCTCCTCAATCATGAAGTTTGCCTCTTTGGCATCTATGCATCGTAGGAGGGTCATGTCGTGGTTTCGTTTGTACAGGATGGTACCACTTACAAAGAAACCAGTAGCCAATCTCCTCAACGTCCTTTTGTCATTGTTAGAAATCCCTGGTGGGTATTCCTTGTTCTCGACATACTGCTTGATGTCAAAATACCACGGTTTCCCATCCCGTTCTTCCTCTATTGCATAACAATATGCCGGCCTGCCTTGAGATTTGAATTCGATGTACGGCAGATCCCCGTGTGGGGCAAGTTGAAACATGGATGCCAGGGTGGCTAATGCATCAGCCATTTGATTCTCTTCCCGAGGTATGTGGTGGAAGGAAATGTCGTCAAAGTACTTGGCTAACCTCAAGATGTGAGTTTGATAGGGTATCAACTTTGGATCCCTAGTTTCCCATTCTCCTTTTAACTGGCGTATCACCAAAGTTGAGTCTCCATACACCTTGAGTAATTTCACATCAAAATCAATGGCCGCCTGAACCCCGAGGGCGCATGCTTCGTACTCAGCCATATTGTTGGTACAATCAAAACCTAGCCTAGCCGTGAAAGGAATACGCTGATCATCCGGGGATACAAGGACTGCCCCTACTCCGTGGCCCAAAGCATTTGACGCCCCATCGAAGCAAACAATCCATTTGTCTATGTCCTCGTGCGTCCGCTTCTCTTCAAACAGGGCCATGATATCTTCATCTGGGAACTCGGGGTGCATCGGCCGATAATCCTGGAGGGGTTGCTGGGCCAAATAATCTGCTAAGGCACTTCCCTTTACCGCTTTTTGGGTGACGTAAACGATATCGAATTCAGATAATAGTACCTGCCACCTAGCGATTCGTCCCGTGAGGGCCGGTTTTTCAAAGATGTACTTCACAGGATCCATTTTGGAAATAAGCCACGTGGTATGGCTGAGCATATACTGCCTAAGCCGATGTGATGCCCATACCAGAGCACAACACGTCCTTTCCAGCATTGAGTAATTCATCTCACCTGCGGTAAACTTCTTGCTCAGATAGTAGATGGCTTGCTCCTTTTTCCAAGAATCATCATGCTGACCCAACATGCATCCCATAGACTCGTCCAACACGGTCATGTACAGGAAAAGAGGTCTTCCTGTTATAGGTGGCATGAGCACCGGGGGATTCGCGAGACTCTGTTTGATCTTCTCGAAGGCCTCTTGGCAGTCACTATTCCATAGGGCCGCCTGGTTCTTACGTAACAGCTTAAAAATGGGCTCACAGGTAGGGGTGAGCTGCAAGATAAATCTCGCGATATAATTCAACCTGCCTAAAAACCCCCGAACCTGCTTCTCCGTGCGTGGTTCTGGCATTTCAAGGATGGCTTTTACTTTCTCGGGATTGTCATACCCTAATTTCGTCCGGGGACCTTTGCTCGATGACGTGCGACCATTCTTTGGTCCTCGTGAGGTGCTTGGCACCCATCATTAGGCAATTTGTGAAATTCCAGGACATGCCGAAAAACCAAAAAAATATTGATGCACAATCCGTAAGTTTCCGTGACACACCGGAAATCAAATGGAAGCATCGTTGCATAATTAAGTGAGGTTCCGTAACATTCCGTAAGTCAAAAAGGGGATGATTATGTAATCCGCAAGGTTCCATAACATTACGGAAAGAAAACAAGTATCGTTACGAAATTCGTAAGTTTCCGTAACTTTACGAAAAAAGAATCACCAAAAAACAGCAGAGGGGGGTGTACTTAGTAAAAATGGGGGTGCAAATAGCACCCAGGCCCATTTGGGCCCTCCAGAAGATTCCTCCAGAAGGCGGTTGCTTCTGGAGGAAGCAACCCTGCTCGCCTGGGCGAGCTGGGCGGCAACCACCTCCCCTATTTTGCTATAAATAGGGGAGGAAGTGAAGAAGAAAGGGATCCAGCCCCTTAGGCACTTCTCTCTCTTTCGAATTTGCTTGGAAAAATTGTTTCCGTGAAGAAAATCTAAGCCGAGGCGCTTCCGAAACGTTTCCGTAACGTTTTCCGTGAGGAATCTCGCAAAGGTTTCAACCGTTCTTCGACGTTCTTCATTCGTTCTTCATCGTTCTTCGATCTTCAACGGGTAAGTACCTCGAACCAAGCTTTTCGATTCATTCTATGTACCCGTAGTGGTCCACATTGTGTTTCGTGCATTTTTATTCTCGTTTTGTTTACTTTTTATACCCCCTGTTGACATGCTTAAGCCATTTTGCTTAAGTCATTTCTCGCTTAACTTAAAAATAAAATAAATTTCCACCGAACATTTGAATTGCATTATCCGTTAACTTCGGTTAAAATCAATTCCGACCGTTCGGTCGTGCCGTAACCACGTTGGAAATCAAAAAGAGGTAAAATAATAATATAATAATGATAAAAACTTCTTTTAGTAAAATAAAGCGGAAAATCAATCGGACGTTTTCTCTTTGGGATTTCTCATTCTTAATCGAATTGATTAATAACTAAAGTGAAACTAAGGCTAAAATCAACTCGCCTAGTCAAGCTCGTCCACAAAAATAGGCTTTTGAAGTTTGTCATTTCAATTTCTCACTAAGTAAAATGGATCATTTTTAAGGTCCAATGCCTTAAAATGATCACCACTTAAGTAAAAAAGAATCACAAGTTAAGCAAGAACTACGTAGGTCTGATTTCCTCATCGCAATTGAGGATACGTAGGAGCAAAAGCCCCGCTTTTGTCGACCACCCCAAGAGATCGTTAATGGTCCAATGCCTTAACGTTTCTCTCCTTCCAAAAACAAGAGATCGTTAATGGTCCAACGCCTTAACGTTTCTCTCCTTTCAAAATCAAAAGACCGTTTAATGGTCCAACACCTTAAATGACCTTTTGTTCAATAAAAACATATTTGGCAAAAAAGACAAAAACAACTTAACCAAACACTTTGTTCCGAAAGAACTACGTAGGTCTGATTTCCTCATCACAAATTGAGGAATACGTAGGAGCAAAGGGAAACACCCTTGTCGACCACAAAAAAGAAAAAAAATATAAAAAGGGTATAAAGGATATAAGAACATAAAAGGGAACATAAAAATCAAAGTCATGTTTGCACATTCGATTAAAGGCTGCCGTCCCTTGGGACGGGCGTGTGGGGTGCTAATACCTTCCCCGTGCGTAAATACAACTCCCGAACCTTTCACTAAAAAGTTCGTAGATCGCGTCTTTTCCGGTTTTTTCCGACGTTTTCCTCAAATAAACGTTGGTGGCGACTCCGCGCGTATTCCTTTCATGGAACACGCATCCCGCGAGTCACGCGTCGCCCTCCCGCCGAAGGGTAGGTTGCGACTGTTGGCGACTCCACTGGGGACTTTTTTTAGAGAGTTAGGCCATTTAATCTTGTGCAAATGTTTTACCATGACTTACTCCTTTGTTGGTTTCCCTACATTATGTTCTTGTGTATATAAACTCTTTGTTGCTTCTAGTGCGTTTTAAAATGTATGCATGAGGTAAATATTTATTCATTTGATGCACACAAACACCAACACTATTTGCACACACTGTGAGTGAAAAAAGGGCCCTATACCCGGGTTCGTGGGAACATAAGGAGTGGAGGTGAATCTGTGATCATGCTAGGTCTCCGACTTGCTTGATTACAGTGAACCCTCATCTAGAGCTTTTCTCTTTGAAAACCTATTGTTGCTAGTAGTCCCTACTGCTACAATATGTTCTTCAAAGGGGATGATACCTCTAGAAACCATCAAGAGAGATATAACTACCTTGGGGATTATTGCTAAAAGCCTAGTTAGTTCTCTCCCTTATAGATCCCTTAAATAGGGGCACGAAGCAAACACGCTGCGTGCCATTTTTCACGCTGCCATGCATGAGTATCATATACCCTTTTGCTTATGTTCGGTAAATGTTGTCATACTGTGCACATTCCCGCATTGTGTCGTTTGCATAGGCATTGCATATGGGTTCTGTCTTGATCCCTACTGTAAACAAACCAACGGAGGGTCCGTGTCGCCTTCTTAAAAACGTGCGTTGGGGCATTTCGCTACCCCTAGACGTCATATCTAAGAAGGGGACAAATTCCCCGGACCCCCGCATTCCTAGATTGCATCTGTGTCATATGCATTCCATCATGCATTCATCCATCCCACCCATGAGATATCGGAGTTTTGATTTGCACCAGCTTTTGTCTCACTTTAGTAAGCATGGGAACAAATCCAACCGGCAAGAGGTTCTACCAAGTCAAGGTCAAAAGCCTAGATACCACCAGCATCAAGGAATTAGGGCGGTTGATGGAACCCCTCCAAATGCAAGCCTTCCGCAAGACTTACGGAAAGATCTTAGAGTTGACCATAGCAGAGGTGTCCATAGAAGCCATTGCATCACTTACCCAATACTACGACCAGCCTTTGAGATGTTTCACATTCGGGGACTTCCAATTAGTACCAACCATTGAAGAATTTGAGGAAATTCTAGGATGTCCTCTCGGGGGAAGAAAACCATATCTTTCCTCCGGGTGTCTCCCCTCTTTGAGCAGAATTGCAACTGTGGTCAAGGATTCAGCAAGAGGTTTGGACCGCATAAAACAGACTCGAAACGGCATAGCGGGCCTACCACAGAAGTACCTAGAAGACAAGGCGAGGGGTATGGCCAATCAAGGGGACTGGGTCCCATTTATGGATGTGTTAGCTTTGCTAATTTTTGGGGTCGTCCTCTTTCCAAACGTGGATGGTTTGATAGACCTAGCAGCAATCGACGCTTTCCTTGCCTACCACCATAGCAAGGACAGTCCGGTGGTAGCTGTCTTGGCAGATCTATTTGATACATTTGACCGAAGGTGCGAAAAGAGTAGCGCACGGATCATCTGTTGCTTACCCGCCCTCTGTGTTTGGTTGGTTTCACACTTGTTCCAACAAGACACAAGACATCCATGTCCGCTCCTGAGCCATCGCTCGTGTACTGAAAAGAGGAGAATAGATTGGGACCAGCTCTTGGCCGGGATAGGAGGTAGAACAATCAGTTGGTTCCCCCGATGGAAGGAAGGAAAAGAAGGAGTCCTTTTCTCATGTGGAAGATACCCAAACATTCCGCTGGTAGGAACGAGGGGTTGTATTAACTACAATCCCGCGCTCGCTATAAGACAACTAGGGTACCCCATGAGGGGACCACCGACGGAAGAAAGCATGTCTCCTTTCCTTGTGAGGGATCTCGGCGCACAAAATTCCAAGACTATACAAAAAATCCATAAGGCATGGGAAACCCCGTTAAGGAAAGATCAAGAACTTAGAGGCATTCGTAATGGCATCATTGGTGGGTACCACGAATGGCTGAAAGTTCGCATACGAGGTTTAGATTGGCTCGCCAAGTTAAAAGTCGTCAGCGAAGAGAATTTCGAAGCTCCGGAAGAGGATGAAGAAGTCCGAGCTCTCAAAAGCGAGTTAGGAAAGGCAAAACTCGCCAAGGAGAAGTTCAAGTTGGCTGCTACACATGTTCGGAAGGAGTGTGCCGGGTTACGGGAAGAGAATGCAATTACCGCAAGAACCCTTGAACGAGAGACCAAGAGGGCTCGCAAGGAAGAGTATGGCCGGAACAAATTTCGCGGAGCTCTATGGGGTAGCAATAGTGAACTCAAGTTGCGAAGGGAAGAAAGGGACCAGTCGCGAGCACATAGCATGGTTCTGAAAGAGGAGTTGATCGCTTGTTCAAGGTCCAAAAGAAGCTTGTCTCAGCGTTTATGCAAGACAGAGACCAACATGTTAGCTATCATCGCCAAGTACGAAGAAGAGTTAGGTCTAGCCACGGCCCACGAGCATAGAATCGCGGATGAGTATGCTCAAGTATATGCGGAAAAAGAGGCTAGAGGAAGGGTGATCGACTCTTTACACCAAGAGGCAACCATGTGGATGGATCGGTTTGCTCTTACCTTGAACGGGAGTCAAGAACTTCCCCGATTGTTAGCCAAGGCCAAGGCAATGGCAGACACCTACTCCGCCCCCGAAGAGATTCATGGGCTTCTCGGCTATTGTCAGCATATGATAGACTTAATGGCCCACATAATTAGAAATCGTTAGGAAACTTGTATGGTCTCTCAGACCTTGACTAGATATGACTTCCTTTTTGAAATAAAATGAGTTGGTCCCAGGTTTCTACTCCAAAAAAACTTGTGCAAATCAAATCACTCCCACATCTCATCTCTAGCATGCGTTTTCTTTCTTTACCCACTCCTCACGTTTGGTTTTTTAGGGAAAAACACCATAACTAAACGCGCCGCAAGGGATCCCTATCGCACCAGATCCAAATCTAGAACGATGGGTGATCAAGAGGAGACACAGGAACAGATGAAAGTCGACATGTCGGCTCTGAAAGAACAAATGGCCTCCATGATGGAGGCCATGTTAGGTATGAAACAGCTCATGGAGAAGAACGCGGCCACTGCCGCCGCTGTCAGTTCGGCTGCCGAAGCAGACCCGACTCTCTTGGCAACTACGAACCATCCTCCCTCAAACATAGTAGGACGGGGAAGGGACACACTGGGGCACGATGGCAGCCCTCACCTGGGATACAACCGAGCGGCTTACCCTTATGGATTGCCGCCCAACTATTCACCACCCATCTTGCAAGAAGATGCGGGCCACATTGCTTCTCCCGTCCATGAAAAAGAGCCTCCTCAGCAGCCCGACGAAGTCCATAAAGACCCTCAAGATTATGCTCGGAGGGATGTCGAGTTTTATCCCCCGATCCCCGAAGGGCCGGCACCAGGCACGTTGCCCCAACCCAACATCGCAGCATCGCCAATAGTTTTGTCTATGGAAGGGCCGCCCCCGGCAACTGAAGAAAGGAGGAAGCTCGATCTCCTTGAGGAAAGATTGAGGGCTGTGGAAGGATTTGGGGACTATCCGTTTGCAGACATGACGGATCTTTGCTTAGTACCCGATGTTGTTATTCCCCCGAAGTTCAAAGTGCCGGACTTCGACAAGTATAAAGGGACGACTTGTCCCAAAAACCATCTCAAGATGTACTGCCGTAAGATGGGCGCTCATTCTAAAGATGAAAAGCTGTTGATACACTTCTTTCAGGATAGCTTGGCCGGAGCTGCGGTAGTGTGGTACACTAATTTGGAAGCTTCCCGTATCCGTACTTGGAAGGATCTGATTACCGCCTTCCTAAGGCAGTATCAGTACAATTCTGATATGGCTCCTGACCGTACTCAACTGCAGAATATGTTTAAGAAAGAGGGTGAAACCTTTAAAGAATATGCGCAGCGATGGAGGGATTTGGCGGCACAAGTAGCTCCTCCCATGGTTGAGAGAGAGATGATCACCATGATGGTAGACACTCTGCCAGTGTTCTACTATGAGAAGCTAGTGGGTTACATGCCGTCCAGCTTTGCGGATTTGGTGTTTGCCGGGGAAAGAATCGAGGTTGGATTGAAGAGAGGAAAGTTTGATTACGTTTCCTCCACAAACGTGAACGCCAAAAGAGTCGGGGCAACAGGGGCAAAAAGGAAGGAAGGAGATGCCCATGCCGTCTCTTCAACACCCGCATGGGTCAAACCCCAGCAAACACCTCATGGTACCCATCAGTACGCGCAACATCACCCAAGCTTCTCGGCTCATGCTGGGAACGCCTCTAGCTCGACACCCGTGCAGCCTAAAGCACCCACCCAGAGGGAAGCTCCCCAAGTTCCAACTCCGAACACGGCTCGACCGGCCGGTAATTCCAACACGACAAGGAACTTCCCTCCAAGGCCATTGCCGGAATTCACCCCGCTCCCGATGACGTACGAAGATCTTCTACCATCCCTCATCGCCAATCATTTGGCCGTGGTAACTCCCGGAAGGGTCCTCGAACCCCCTTTCCCGAAGTGGTATGACCCTAATGCAACTTGCAAGTACCATGGGGGTGCCCCGGGGCATTCCGTCGAAAAATGCTTGGCCCTTAAATACAAGGTCCAACATCTAATGGATGCCGGATGGCTGACTTTCCAAGAGGATCGGCCCAATGTGAGGACCAACCCGCTCGCCAATCATGGAGGGGGAGCAGTTAATGCAGTTGAATCCGATAGGCCGCACAGGTCTAAACCTTTAAAGGATGTGGCAACCCCTAGGAGGTTTATCTTTGAGGCCCTACAAAAGGGAGGTGTGATTCCCCATAGTGAGTGTAAGGAGGATTCCTGTCTGCTACATTCCGGCGAGATGCATGACATGGAGACGTGTTTGGAAGTAGAGGATTTGTTACAGCGGATGATAGATCAAGGTCGACTGGAAGTCGGCATTGAAGGAAAAGAAGAGCAGCACATATGCATGCAATCTACGGAGGGGAGCGGTGTTGCGAAGCCCAAACCCTTGGTAATATACTTCACTAAAAGTGCAGCCTCGCAAAAGCCCGGGCACCCCTTAATGGCCAAACCTGTTCCTTTCCCGTATCAAAATAGTCACGCGGTCCCGTGGAGATATACACCTCCGGGGAAGAAGGAAGAAGAAGTTACTGACGTCAGCTCGCTGTCGGCCAAAATAACAAATATCACGGGACTGAGTGGTGTGACCCGTAGTGGTCGTGTGTTCGCGCCTCCGGACCTACCGGTCCAACCCGCCGACGTCAAGGGAAAAGGAAAAGTGGTGGAGGAACAAGGTGGTGAAGCACCCCACGCTTCGAATAAAGATACTCCAGCAAAGGGGCCCCCAGAGAAAAAGGATGGTAGAAAGGAGGTGTCGCTAGAGGAAGCCAGCGAGTTCCTTCGCATAATTCAGCAGAGCGAATTCAAGGTTATCGAACAGCTCAACAAAACCCCGGCTAGGGTCTCGCTACTGGAGTTACTTATGAGCTCCGAGCCTCATCGGGCTCTGCTAGTAAAAGTGCTGAACGAGGCTCACGTGGCCCAAGATATCTCGGTAGAAGGTTTCGGAGGGCTGGTCAACAATATCGCTGCCAACAACTATCTTGCCTTCGCCGAAGAAGAAATCCCCGCCGAGGGGAGAGGGCATAATAAGGCTTTACACGTATCAGTCAAGTGTATGGACCATATCGTGGCCAAGGTACTCATCGATAATGGTTCCAGTTTAAACGTGATGCCTAAGAGCACTTTGGACAAGTTACCATTCAATGCTTCCCTTTTAAAACCAAGTTCAATGGTGGTTCGGGCCTTCGACGGCACTCGCCGAGAGGTTAGGGGAGAGATCAATCTCCCAGTACAAATAGGCCCTCACACCTGTCAAGTCACCTTCCAAATAATGGATATTAACCCCCCCTACAGCTGCCTGTTGGGGCGCCCTTGGATCCACTCAGTGGGAGTTGTGCCTTCTACACTCCACCAAAAGTTGAAATTTGTAGTGGAGGGGCACTTGGTCATCGTGTCAGGCGAGGAAGATATCTTGGTAAGCTGCCCATCCTCCATGCCTTATGTGGAAGCCGCAGAAGAATCGTTAGAAACCGCTTTCCAGTCTTTTGAGGTGGTCAGCATTTCCTCCGTGGACTCCCTCTTTGGGCAACCTTGTCTGTCCGATGCGGCGGTAATGATGGCCCGAGTTATGTTGGGGAACGGTTATGAACCCGGGATGGGTTTAGGCAAAGAAAATGGCGGCATAACTAGCCTGATAAAAACCCAAGGAAATCGTGGGAAGTATGGTTTAGGCTATAAGCCCACTCAGGCGGATATGAAAAGAAGCATCGCGGGAAGGAAGAACAGTGGTCAGAGCTCGCGTTGGAGACAAGAAAGTGAAGGAAGCCCGCCCTGCCACATAAGTAGAAGCTTTATAAGTGCGGGTCTGGGAGACGAAGGTCAAGTGTTCGCGATATGTGAAGATGATGTTCCAAGTACTTCGGATTTGGTCCGACCATGCCCTCCTGATTTCCAGCTGGGAAATTGGCGAGTGGAGGAACGCCCCGGCATTTACGCAACAAGCATAATGTAAACCTTTACGGTTTTAAAAGCTCTATAGTTGGGCCTAGGCTTTAGAGTTTTCATTTTGTTAAGGCTTTGTGTCTTTTGTTTTTGAATTTATAATACAAGGATCTTTCTTCATCTGTTCCTGGTCTCTACCCATTCTCATTCATTTGCATGTTTACTTCTTTTTCTGAAACGGCAGATTCGATGACGAGTCCCCCGAAGGTACTAATACCTGGGACCCGTCTATCAACTTCGAGCAAGAAATGAACCAAACGGAAGACGAAGGAGATGAGGATGTGGGACTTCCTTCGGAACTAGAAAGAATGGTCGCCCATGAGGACCAAGAAATGGGGCCTCATCAAGAAGAAACAGAGCTAGTAGACTTAGGAATTGGCAGTGGAAAGAGGGAAGTAAAGATAGGTACAGGCATTACCGCACCTATCCGTGAAGAATTAATAACCCTGCTAAAAGACTACCAAGACATCTTTGCTTGGTCATACCAAGATATGCCCGGTTTGAGTTCTGACATTGTGCAGCACCGATTGCCTCTAAATCCCGGGTGTTCCCCAGTAAAACAGAAATTGAGGAGGATGAAGCCCGAAACATCCTTGAAGATAAAAGAAGAAGTGAAGAAGCAATTTGACGCTGGATTTCTGGCCGTCGCTCGGTATCCAGAGTGGGTTGCCAACATCGTACCAGTTCCTAAAAAGGGTGGGAAAGTACGAATGTGTGTAGATTACCGGGACCTGAATCGGGCCAGTCCCAAGGACAATTTTCCGTTACCACACATCGATATCCTCGTAGATAACACGGCCAATTTCGCTTTATTTTCCTTCATGGACGGTTTCTCTGGTTACAATCAGATAAAGATGGCGCCCGAGGATATGGAAAAGACTACTTTCGTCACCCTGTGGGGAACATTCTGTTACAAGGTGATGTCCTTTGGACTCAAGAATGCCGGGGCAACTTATCAACGGGCCATGGTAGCTTTGTTCCATGATATGATGCATCAAGAGATCGAGGTCTACGTGGACGACATAATTGCTAAATCTAAATCTGAGGAAGAACACCTTGTCAACCTGCGGAAATTGTTCGAAAGGCTTAAGAAATATCAATTAAGGTTGAACCCCGCTAAGTGTACCTTTGGGGTCAAATCAGGGAAATTGCTTGGTTTCGTTGTAAGCCAGAAAGGGATAGAGGTAGACCCCGAAAAAGTGAAGGCTATCCTTGAGATGCCAGAACCCCGTACAGAGAGGCAAGTCCGAGGTTTCCTGGGGCGCTTGAATTATATTGCCAGATTCATATCGCAGCTCACCGCCATTTGTAAGCCGTTGTTTAAACTCTTGCGCAAAAACCAAACTGATCGGTGGAATGAGGATTGCCAAGAGGCTTTTGGAAGGATCAAAAAGTGCCTAATGAATCCTCCCGTGCTCATGCCACCAGTACCTGGAAGGCCTCTCATTTTGTACATGACAATCTTGGACGAGTCAATGGGGTGTATGTTGGGGCAACATGACGAATCCGGGAAGAAAGAGCGCGCTGTTTACTACCTAAGTAAGAAGTTCACAACCTGTGAGATGAATTACTCCTTGCTCGAAAGAACGTGTTGTGCTTTAGTATGGGCATCCCATCGCTTAAGGCAGTACATGCTGAGCCATACTACCTGGTTGATATCCAAAATGGACCCAGTTAAGTACATCTTTGAAAAGCCAGCTCTCACAGGACGAATCGCCCGGTGGCAAGTCTTGCTATCTGAGTTTGATATAGTCTACGTCACCCAAAAGGCGATAAAAGGAAGCGCTTTGGCAGATTATTTGGCTCAACAGCCTCTTAACGACTACCAGCCCATGCATCCGGAATTCCCGGATGAAGACATCATGGCCTTGTTCGAGGAAAAGTTGGACGAAGATCGGGACAAATGGACTGTATGGTTTGACGGAGCGTCAAACATCCTAGGTCATGGCGTTGGGGCAGTGTTGATCTCTCCGGACAATCAATGTGTACCTTTCACAGCCAGGCTAGGATTCGACTACACCAACAACATGGCCGAATATGAAGCATGTGCCCTAGCCGTCCAGGCAGCAATTGACTCCGATGTCAAACTACTCAAGGTGTACGGCGACTCAGCGTTGGTAATCCATCAGCTGAGAGGAGAATGGGAAACTAGAGATCCCAAGCTGATACCCTACAAAGCCTACATCAAGGAGTTGGCTGAGACTTTCGATGAGATCTCCTTCCATCATGTACCCCGCGAGGAAAATCAAATGGCGGATGCACTTGCTACGTTGGCATCTATGTTCCAGCTAACACCACACGGGGACCTACCTTACATTGAATTTCAGTGTCGTGGCAAACCCGCACATTGTTGCCAAGTGGAAGAGGAACGGGACGGAAAGCCTTGGTATCACGACATCAAGCGATATGTCGAAAGCAAAGAATACCCGCCAGAGATTGCCGACAACGATAAAAGGACATTGAGGAGGTTGGCAGCCAGTTTCTTCATGAGCGGAGACACACTGTATAAGAGAAATCACGACATGACACTCCTGCGATGTGTGGATGCCAAGGAGGCAAATCACATGATCGAGGAAGTCCATGAGGGCTCGTTTGGAACACACGCCAACGGGCATGCTATGGCCAGGAAGATCTTAAGAGCAGGTTATTACTGGCTTACCATGGAAAGTGATTGTTGTGTCCATGTGAGGAAGTGCCACAAATGTCAAGCATTCGCAGATAATGTCAATGCCCCACCACATCCTCTGAATGTCATGTCCGCCCCTTGGCCTTTCTCCATGTGGGGAATAGATGTCATCGGGGCCATTGAGCCCAAGGCCTCGAATGGTCATCGCTTCATCCTCGTAGTAATAGATTATTTCACCAAGTGGGTCGAGGCGGCTTCATATACCAATGTCACGAGGAATGTGGTGGTCAGGTTCATTAAGAAGGAGATCATCTGCCGATATGGTTTGCCAAGAAAGATTATCACGGACAACGGCACCAACCTGAATAACAAAATGATGGGGGAAATGTGCGAGGAGTTTAAAATCCAGCATCACAATTCCACACCCTACCGGCCAAAGATGAATGGAGCCGTGGAAGCAGCCAATAAGAATATCAAAAAGATTATCCAAAAGATGACCGTGTCATACAAGGATTGGCACGAGATGCTCCCATTCGCGTTACACGGTTACCGGACTTCAGTACGAACGTCAACTGGGGCAACGCCGTTCTCATTGGTATATGGGATGGAGGCTGTGTTACCGTTTGAGATAGAAGTCCCGTCATTAAGGATCTTGGCAGAATCCGGCTTAAAGGAATCAGAGTGGGCTCAAACACGCTACGATCAGCTCAACCTCATTGAGGGTAAGCGCTTAACGGCCATGAGTCATGGGCGCTTATACCAGCAAAGAATGAAGAGTGCATTCGACAAGAAAGTACGCTTACGCAAGTTCCATGAGGGAGACCTTGTGCTAAAGAAAATGTCCCATGCTGTCAAGGACCATCGAGGGAAATGGGCCCCGAACTACGAAGGGCCTTTTGTTGTGAAGAGGGCTTTTTCCGGAGGAGCCCTGGTGCTTACCAACATGGATGGCGAAGAGCTACCTTCACCCGTGAACTCTGATGTCGTCAAACAATATTATGCTTAGAAGCTGGGGCAATTAAGGATGTCGCTGCACGCTCTCTATCTTTATGCGTTTTCTAGATTTCCCCCCAGGATTTTCCGGTCTGTTGTATCTCTTGTTACGATCTTTCAAAGAAATGAACATGGATTTGGGGCTTTCAGTCCTCACGTTAGTTTCACACCTTGCGTTAATCTGTGATCGCCTGAGCCCTTCCGCTCAGTTCATGGGATCCCCCAAGCGCTTAATTAGAATTGAACCTGAACCAACTTTCCCTAAATTTTCTGCGTTTGAAAACATTCATGCATACGCATATGCATACGCATGTATATTGTTGTGGTAAAACAGGGGCAGGATCGCCTTGGGCTACCTTTTGGAGTGAAGACAAAACATGAACGGCAGAAACCAGTCAAGGTAGAGTAATGATGCGGCCAAGATTGGCCATACCTGGTTGTTTATTACTTGCAGGTGCTTAAGGATGAACACAAGCGGGGATGGGGTCACGACCGACCGATCGTTACCCTTCTCTGTGCGAAACAAGCAGGGAATGTCGCTGCAAGGCAGCCCCGTATCCTTTGTATTTTGCAGCTTTCTTTTACTATTTGTTTGTTTTGAAAAGGAAAAGAGTAATGATAAAATAAGTAATCAACGCCTAATTCTGACCTAAGTAAGTTCAAGTTAGGCAAAATGCTAATCCCTGAGAAGGGAGGGGACATGGTTAATGTTCCCCTCGAAAAAAAAAAAAAAAAAAAAAAAAAAGGGGGGGGTGCAGGTTAGCTCGCCTGGGCGAGCTGAGCTCGCCTGGGCGAGCCACCTCTGCACCAAAATATAAGAATGACGAAAGGGGGGGCGTTTTTGCATTCAAAAACTTCCCTTCCCCCCTTTCAAAAGCCATACCCACGGGATTGACGAGTTTGCAGCCCTAGGGTCATCCTTTTTCGCATTTTTTGATTCCATTTTGCGTTTTTGTTCATCATCAACAAGTAAGTATTCCATCCCTAAGCTTTCTAGCTTTTCATTGGTGTATTTTGATCTCCTTTTGGTGCTCTAAATTGTGGGAATGTGCTCAAATATATGGGGCAATTTTGGTTTGTTTTCTTGCTTGATTAAGTTGAGTTAGAGGTTTGTATGGGATGGCTCTAGGCCTATAATGCATTTTGAAACAATGGGACATGCTACATTGTCCCCGTTCCCTTGCTATTGACGCCTAAACGTGCGCCCACCAAGTGTTCGGTGAAATGCCTCAATGGCATTAGCGCGTGACTTTTGTAAGGAAACAACCCATGGGGCATTTTGGTTTGTACATAGTTTCTATTTTTGGAACATGTGTTCATTCCCAAAAAAGGCTAGAGTAATTGCCCCACATATATCCTAGGCCTAGAAACTAAAATTTTATGCCAAACGAATACAAAAGGAGGTGCATATTGGGTAAGATTACCCTTTTTGGCCAGCAATCAGCTATGGGCCACACTATAATATTTTCCCTACGCCTAGTTGTTTAGGAATTGTGCTCGTCATGAATGTGTAGGTTTAGAATAGGTAGCAAGATACCTTTGGCAATTTGTACTTTGGGTATGAATAGCAAAATACTTGAATGTATGTATATATAATTTTTGGTAGTCAAAAATGTCTCACAAAAAAATATATATATAAATATGTTGCATGTTATGTGAAGAAAACATATTACAAAAAATATACCTTTTAAATTTGAATGCAATTTTAGTCAGCAAAGGAAAATATGCTTGAATTTGCATGCGGCTTTAGGTAGCAAAAACTTGAAAAAAAAAGAGCATGAAATGTAGCACCTTATTGTGTAGATAGTCAAGATTCATCATGAAGTTTGCGTATGTAGGTATTAGAAATGCCAAGATGTGCACATGTGCAATTTTTGGTGCCCCAAAATGCTTGAGTATGCATGTATGTGAGTTTAGCCAAGGAGATGTGTGTGATGTAAGTAACAAATACGCCTTGGAGGTACGTGTAAATAATCTAGGTAACGAAGCTGCCTTGATTGTATATGGGTGCATTTTTTCGGTTAAATGTCTTGTGCAAGAGAACGTTTGTAAGGAAATAGGCGCATAAGCTTGCTCTAAATTTACATTGATGTTTGTATTTATGGGAGGAGGTTATATGCCATTTTTGCTTTAAGAGTAATGTCCCACTAAAACTAACTTTCCAAATGTTTGCCTTCGCAGGAATGGCCCCGAGGAAGCTTGCCTCAAAGAGGTCCAGGAAGGACAAGGCGGCCGAAGGAACTAGTTCCGCCCCGGAGTACGACAGTCACCGCTTTAGGAGCGTTGTACACCAGCAGCGCTTCGAAGCCATCAAGGGATGGTCGTTTCTCCGGGAGCGACGCGTCCAGCTCAGGGACGACGAGTATACTGATTTCCAGGAGGAAATAGGGCGCCGGCGGTGGGCACCACTGGTTACTCCCATGGCCAAGTTTGATCCAGAAATAGTCCTTGAGTTTTACGCCAATGCTTGGCCAACAGAGGAAGGCGTGCGTGACATGAGATCCTGGGTTAGGGGCCAGTGGATCCCGTTCGATGCCGATGCTATCAGCCAGCTCCTGGGATATCCGATGGTATTGGAAGAGGGCCAGGAATGCGAGTATGGCCAGAGGAGGAACCGGTCTGATGGGTTCGATGAGGAGGCCATCGCCCAGCTGCTATGTATACCGGGGCAGGATTTTGCCCGGACTGCTGCAGGGAGGCGAGTGCGAATCATGCGCACCAACATGACCACCCTGACCCAGATATGGATGACGTTGCTCCTCAGCAACATCCTGCCCACCGATCATAATTCCGATCTCCCCATGCCTAAGTGCCAGCTGGTGTACGCCATCCTGACACGGATGAGCATCCATGTGGCTCAATTGATCGCTGATGCCATATATGTTTTTGCAGGTATGGCGCCCACTAGGCACCCTTTGGACCCAGATAAGTCCAACAGGGCCCTGGGATTCCCCGCACTGATCACAGGACTCTGCCAGTCGTTCGGAGTCCCCGTTGTACCTACCAAGGTGATTCGGCCGCCCATCACCCGGACTTTTATTGAGAAGTACTGTACCCAGAGACAGGCTCAGGGTGATGCTCCACAGGCCGCAGGCGCGCCACCACCACCTCATCAGGCTGGCCAGGCTGGGGCATTTGACATAGAGCAGTATTTACGGCATTTGGTTCGCCAGCAGGCGGCCAACCACCGAGCACATGTACGGACCCATGACTGTCTGTACCAGATGAGCCTTAGCATGCAGAGCCAGGGCTTCGCTTCTTTTTCATGCCCTACTCCAGACCAGTTCAGGGCAGAGGTAGCATGGCCCGGAGATTGGCCCGAGGCCCAAGCAGGAGAGGCGCCCCCGGAAGCTCCCGGCGATGGGGAAGAAGCCCACGAGGATGAGGAGATGGCCGATTTGCTTGACTTCTTGGGAGGGAGTGGAGACACGTGACTGGGAGATCCCCAGATTCATGTTTTCTTTCATATTTCTTTTATCATTTTTATTCTATGTTATTGTTTTGACTTGAGAGACTAACGTTTGTTTTTGTTGTTTCGATTGTCATTTGTACAGCGCATACATTTTTGTTTAGATTGTTGCATTAGTATTTATATATCACTACTATCAATGATGTTTGAAATTCCAAAACCGTGTAGAGTTCTTCGTTTAGGAACATCGTCCAAAAGTATATATGTGAAATAAACAAAAAAATCATGATAAAAATGAGATAGAAAAGAGAAGAAAGTGAAAAGAAAAAGAGAGCAAATAAGGAAAAAAAGGGGCAAGTAAGGAAAAAGGTAGAAAAAAGAAAAAAAAAAAAAAAAAGTTGTTAAGCTGAAAAACCAACATGCTTTTGAAAAGAGACGATTTCCAGCTTTTCTTTGAAAAAAAATTCATTGATCATAACCAGTTTTTGGAAAATGTGTATACACCTGAAGGGTGAATGCTGTGAAGATTTTCCCAGACGCCCGAAATGGACTCGGATGAATGCACAAATTGATAAAAGAACATATTTTGGAAACATTGGGTTGATTTAAACTAGAGGAAATGAATCCTGAACCCTAGCATCACATGACCATAAAGATTTGACACTTGAGTGTCCGCATAGGTGCATGCATGACCAGTTTTGCATAAAGTTTCTAAATCATCATTTTTGCATTTGTGTCATGGAAATAATGTGGGGCATCCCTTTTTATCCTTGAACCAAACCAAACCCCGACATGTATCATGTCTAGCCATTCTACAAACCTTGAGCCAAAATCCTGACTCACCATGAACCTTGACCTAGGGTGAGAATGTCAATCCTTACCCTCGGGAGCAAAAAAGAAAAGAAGGAAAATTCCCAATCAAAGAGTGGGAGAAAGCAAAAAAAAGAAAAGAAGGAAAATTTCCAATCAAAGAGAAAGTCAAAAAGAAAAGAAAGAAAATTCCCAACCAAAGAATAGGAGAAAGTAAAAAAGGAAGGAAAGAAAGTTCTTGATCAAAGAACTAGGAGAAATGTGCAGAAAGGTCTTTTGACCAGACAATATCTGAACAATACAGAATTGTCACCAAATGAACAAAAAAGGAAGGAAAGGAAACCACGACCTAAAATGGTCTTCTCCCTTTAATTACCAACCAAAATCCCGTGCGCTAGCGACCCTTTTTTTCTCGCCCCGCACTAAACAAAAAAAAAAAAAAAAAAAAAAAAACAACAGAAAAAGAAAAAAGCCAGAAAAATCAAAAGCCAAAAACACACAAAAGCCGAAAGAAGAAACCACCAAAAGAACCCATTCCCAAGGGAAGCCCTATTGATCCATGATCACGCATGTAATTTTTGATTTGATAGGAAATAATTTGCAAAGTCAAGTCATGACATATCTATGGTTCGGAATTAGGATGAAACACTTACCTGTGCGAGATTGATACACTTTGAGTAGATTTCTTCTATTTTTGTCGAACCCAGTGTTTCCTCTAAATGGTCATTAAGAAACGAAATGCTAACATCCAAAATCTCATTTATGGTTATGGGAGATTTCATCAGCAGACTCTCCTTCCCCGGTAGACGCATTGTTTTTCACTCAAAAAAAAAAGCATATGCTGCTCTAAATCAGTTGGAATATTTGTCTCTTTGCTAAAGCATGTTTGCGTTTTAGTGGAGAAAACACCGAAAAAAGTCTCACAAGTTATCCAGAACTACGTAGGTCTGAATTCCTCATTGGAGGATACGTAGGAGCAAGAGCCTCGCTTTTGTCGACCACACCGCCTTTTGTTGCCATGACTCAAGAGCTGATACGCGGAGATACCTTATGGTTATTCGCACCCTTTTGTCATCCAGAGGCGGCGGGCCCGATGACAAGCAGAGACCAAGTTTGGTCATTCTGCACCCATGATACGCGGAGATACCTTATGGTTATTCGCACCCTTTTGTCATCCAGAGGCGGCGGGCCCGATGACAAGCAGAGACCAAGTTTGGTCATTCTGCACCCATGATACGCGGAGATACCTTATGGTTATTCGCACCCTTTTGTCATCCAGAGGCGGCGGGCCCGATGACAAGCAGAGACCAAGTTTGGTCATTCTGCACCCATGATACGCGGAGATACCTTATGGTTATTCGCACCCTTTTGTCATCCAAAGGCGGCGGGCCCGATGACAAGCAGAGACCAAGTTTGGTCATTCTGCACCCATGATACGCGGGGATACCTTATGGTTATTCGCACCCTTTTGTCATCCAGAGGCGGCGGGCCCGATGATAAGCAGAGACCAAGTTTGGTCATTCTGCACCCATGATACGCGGAGATACCTTATGGTTATTCGCACCCTTTTGTCATCCAGAGGCGGCGGGCCCGATGACAAGCAGAGACCAAGTTTGGTCATTCTGCACCCATGATACGCGAAGATACCTTATGGTTATTCGCACCCTTTTGTCATCCAGAGGCGGCGGGCCCGATGACAAGCAGAGACCAAGTTTGGTCATTCTGCACCCATGATACGCGAAGATACCTTATGGTTATTCGCACCCTTTTGTCATCCAGAGGCGGCGGGCCCGATGACAAGCAGAGACCAAGTTTGGTCATTCTGCACCCATGATACGCGGAGATACCTTATGGTTATTCGCACCCTTTTGTCATCCAGAGGCGGCGGGCCCGATGACAAGCAGAGACCAAGTTTGGTCATTCTGCACCCTTGTATCATCCAGAGGCGGCGGGCCCGATGATACGCGGAAATACCCGAGTGGTTATCCGTATAAACATTCTTTTGCTATCTGTAAGACAGAACGCTTGATAGCATGCAGAGACTGACATAGTCTTCTGCACCTTTTGTTCCTCCGGGAACAACAAGTCATTTACATGCGGAAATTTCATGGTCACCCGCGACTCTCGTCAACCGAGAGGAGCGAAATTAGTGTCATACACTAATTTTCGGGGACCTTTGCTTGATGACATGCGACCATTCTTTGGTCCTTGTGAGATGCTTGGCATCCATCATTAGGCAATTTGTGAAATTCTAGGAACGACAAGTCATGGTCACCCGCGACTCTCGTCAACCGAGAGGAGCGAAATTAGTGTCATACACTGATTTTCGGGGACCTTTGCTTAATGACATGCGACCATTCTTTGGTCCTTGTGAGGTGCTTGGCACCCATCATTAGGCAATTTGTGAAATTTTGGGAACAACAAGTCATTTGCATGTGGAGATTTTATGGTCACCCGCATCTCTCGCCAAGTCGAGAGGAACGAAATTAGTGTCTTATCTTTACTTTCCTTTTATCTCCAATAAAAGACAAGTAAAGAGGGGCAACTGTCATACCCTAATTTCGTCCGGGGACCTTTGCTCGATGACGTGCGACCATTCTTTGGTCCTCGTGAGGTGCTTGGCACCCATCATTAGGCAATTTGTGAAATTCCAGGACATGCCGAAAAACCAAAAAAATATTGATGCACAATCCGTAAGTTTCCGTGACACACCGGAAATCAAATGGAAGCATCGTTGCATAATTAAGTGAGGTTCCGTAACATTCCGTAAGTCAAAAAGGGGATGATTATGTAATCCGCAAGGTTCCATAACATTACGGAAAGAAAACAAGTATCGTTACGAAATTCGTAAGTTTCCGTAACTTTACGAAAAAAGAATCACCAAAAAACAGTAGAGGGGGGTGTACTTAGTAAAAATGGAGGTGCAAATAGCACCCAGGCCCATTTGGGCCCTCCAGAAGATTCCTCCAGAAGGCGGTTGCTTCTGGAGGAAGCAACCCTGCTCGCCTGGGCGAGCTGAGCTCGCCTGGGCGAGCTGAGCTCGCCTGGGCGAGCTGAGCTCGCCTGGGCGAGCTGGGCGGCAACCACCTCCCCTATTTTGCTATAAATAGGGGAGGAAGTGAAGAAGAAAGGGATCCAGCCCCTTAGGCACTTCTCTCTCTTTCGAATTTGCTTGGAAAAATTGTTTCCGTGAAGAAAATCTAAGCCGAGGCGCTTCCGAAACGTTTCCGTAACGTTTTCCGTGAGGAATCTCGCAAAGGTTTCAACCGTTCTTCGACGTTCTTCATTCGTTCTTCATCGTTCTTCGATCTTCAACGGGTAAGTACCTCGAACCAAGCTTTTCGATTCATTCTATGTACCCGTAGTGGTCCACATTGTGTTTCGTGCATTTTTATTCTCGTTTTGTTTACTTTTTATACCCCCTGTTGACATGCTTAAGCCATTTTGCTTAAGTCATTTCTCGCTTAACTTAAAAATAAAATAAATTTCCACCGAACATTTGAATTGCATTATCCGTTAACTTCGGTTAAAATCAATTCCGACCGTTCGATCGTGCCGTAACCACGTTGGAAATCAAAAAGAGGTAAAATAATAATATAATAATCATAAAAACTTCTTTTAGTAAAATAAAGCGGAAAATCAATCGGACGTTTTCTCTTTGGGATTTCTCATTCTTAATCGAATTGATTAATAACTAAAGTGAAACTAAGGCTAAAATCAACTCGCCTAGTCAAGCTCGTCCACAAAAATAGGCTTTTGAAGTTTGTCATTTCAATTTCTCACTAAGTAAAATGGATCATTTTTAAGGTCCAATGCCTTAAAATGATCACCACTTAAGTAAAAAAGAATCACAAGTTAAGCAAGAACTACGTAGGTCTGATTTCCTCATCGCAATTGAGGATACGTAGGAGCAAAAGCCCCGCTTTTGTCGACCACCCCAAGAGATCGTTAATGGTCCAACGCCTTAACGTTTCTCTCCTTTCAAAATCAAAAGACCGTTTAATGGTCCAACACCTTAAATGACCTTTTGTTCAATAAAAACATATTTTGCAAAAAAGACAAAAACAACTTAACCAAACACTTTGTTCCGAAAGAACTACGTAGGTCTGATTTCCTCATCACAAATTGAGGAATACGTAGGAGCAAAGGGAAACACCCTTGTCGACCACAAAAAAGAAAAAAAATATAAAAAGGGTATAAAGGATATAAGAACATAAAAGGGAACATAAAAATCAAAGTCATGTTTGCACATTCGATTAAAGGCTGCCGTCCCTTGGGACGGGCGTGTGGGGTGCTAATACCTTCCCCGTGCGTAAATACAACTCCCGAACCTTTCACTAAAAAGTTCGTAGATCGCGTCTTTTCCGGTTTTTTCCGACGTTTTCCTCAAATAAACGTTGGTGGCGACTCCGCGCGTATTCCTTTCGTGGAACACGCATCCCGCGAGTCACGCGTCGCCCTCCCGCCGAAGGGTAGGTTGCGACTGGGATCTATCTCTATCCCTTTCTGACTTACGATAAATCCTAGCAGCTTCCCCGACTTCACCCCAAAGGTGCATTTGGTTGGGTTCAGTTTTAATTGGTATTTCCGCAACCTTCCAAACAGCTTACGCAGATTGACAAGGTGTTCGTCCTCAGTCCGAGACTTGGTGTCGCAACCTACCCTTCGGCGGGAGGGCGACGCGTGACTCGCGGGATGCGTGTTCCATGAAAGGAATACGCGCGGAGTCGCCACCAACGTTTATTTGAGGAAAACGTCGGAAAAACCGGAAAAGACGCGATCTACAAACTTTTAAGTGAAAGGTTCGGGAGTTGTATTTACGCACGGGGAAGGTATTAGCACCCCACACGTCCGTCCCAAGGGACGGCAGCCTTTAATCGAATGTGCAAACATGACTTTGATTTTTACGTTCCCTTTTATGTCCTTATATCCTTTTTATATTTTTCCTTTTTTGTGGTCGACAAGGGTGTTTCCCTTTGCTCCTACGTATTCCTCAATTTGGGATGAGAAAATCAGACCTACGTAGTTCTTTCTTATCAAGTGATTCTTTTTTACTTTAAGAGGTGATCATTTTAAGGCGTTGGACCTTAAAAATGATCCATTTTACTTAGTGAGAAAATGACAAACTTCAAAAGCCTATTTTTATGGACGAGCTTGACTAGGCGAGTTGATTTTAGCCTTAGTTTCACTTTAGTTATTAATCAATTCGATTAAGAATGAGAAATCCCAAAGAGAAAACGTCCGATTGATTTTTCGCTTTATTTTACTAAAAGATGTTTTTTTTTATTATTATTATTATATTATTTTTACCTCTTTTTTGATTTCCAACGTGGTTACGGCACGACCGAACGGTCGGAATTCATTTTAACCGAAGTTAACGGATAATACAATTCAAACGTTCGATGAAAATTTATTTTATTTTTAAGTTAAGCGAGGAATGACTTAAGTAAAATGGCTTAAGCACGTCAAGAGGGGGTATAAAAAGTAAACAAAACGAGAATAAAAATGCACGAAACACAATGTGGACCACCATGGGTGCATAGAATGAATCGAAAAGCTTGGTTCGAGGTACTTACCCGTTGAAGATCGAAGAACGATGAAGAACGAATGAAGAACGTCGAAGAACGGTTGAAACCTTTGCGAAATTCCTCACGGAAAACGTTACGGAAACGTTTCGGAAGCGCCTCGGCTTAGATTTTCTTCACGGAAACAATTTTTCCAAGCAAATTCGAAAGAGAGAGAAGTGCCAAAGGGGCTGAACCCTTTTCTTCTTCACTTCCTCCCCTATTTTAGCAAAATAGGGGAGGTGGTTGTCGCCCAGCTCGGCCAGGCGAGCTCAGCTCGCCCAGGCGAGCTAGGTTGCTTCCTCCAGAAGCAATAGCCTTCTGGAGGAATATTCTGGAGGGCCCAAGTGGGCCTGGGTGCTATTTGCACCCCCATTTTTACTAAGTACACCCCCCTATGCCCTATTTTTTTTTTTTGGTGATTCTTTTTTCGTAAAGTTACGAAAACTTACGAATTTCGTAACGATACTTGTTTTCTTTCCGTAATGTTACGGAACCTTGCGGATTACATAATCATCCCCTTTTTGACTTACGGAATGTTACGGAACCTCACTTAATTATGCAACGATGCTTCCATTTGATTTCCGGTGTGTGACGGAAACTTACGGATTGTGCATCAATATTTTTTTGGTTTTTTTCGGCATGTCCTGGAATTTCACAAATTGCCTAATGATGGATGCCAAGCACCTCACAAGGACCAAAGAAAGGTCGCATGTCATCAAGCAAAGGTCCCCAGACGAAATTAGGGTATGACAGTTGCCCCTCTTTACTTGTCTTTTATTGGAGATAAAAGGAAAGTAAAGATAAGACACTAATTTCGTTCCTCTCGATTTGACGAGAGTCGCAGGTGACCATAAAATCTCCACATGCAAATGACTTGTTGTTCCCGGATTTTCACAAATTGCCTAATGATGGGTGCCAAGCACCTCACAAGGACCAAAGAAAGGTCGCATGTCATCAAGCAAAGGTCCCCGGACGAAAATTGGTGTATGACACTAATTTCGCTCCTCTCGGTTGACGAGAGTCGCGGGTGACCATGACTTGTCATTCCCGGATTTTTCACAAATTGCCTAATGATGGGTGCCAAGCACCTCACAAGGACCAAAGAAAGGTCGCATGTCATCAAGCAAAGGTCCCCGGACAAAAATTAGTGTATGACACTAATTTTGCTCCTCTCGGTTGACGAGAGTCGCGGGTGACCATGACTTGTCGTTCCCGGATTTTCACAAATTGCCTAATGATGGGTGCCAAGCACCTCACAAGGACCAAAGAAAAGGTCGCATGTCATCAAGCAAAGGTCCCCGGACGAAAATTAGTGTATGACACTAATTTCGCTCCTCTCGGTTGACGAGAGTCGTGGGTGGCCATGAAATTTCCGCATGTAAATGACTTGTTGTTCCCGGAGGAACAAAAGGTGCAGAAGACTATGTCAGCCTCTGCATGCTATCAAGCGTTCTGTCTTACAGATAGCAAAATAATGTTTATACGGATAACCACTCGGGTATTTCCGCGTATCATCGGGCCCGCCGCCTCTGGATGACACAAGGGTGCGGATAACCGTAAGGTATCTCCGCGTATCATCGGGCCCGCCGCCTCTGGATGACACAAGGGTGCGGATAACCGCAAGGTATCTCCGCGTATCATCGGGCCCGCCGCCTCTGGATGATACAAGGGTGCAGAATGACCAAATTTTGTCTCTGCTTGTCATCGGGCCCGCCGCCTCTGGATGACAAAAGGGTGCGGATAACCGTAAGGTATCTCCGCGTATCATCGGACCCGCCGCCTCTGGATGATACAAGGGTGCAGAATGACCAAATTTTGTCTCTGCTTGTCATCGGGCCCGCCGCCTCTGGATGACAAAAGGGTGCGGATAACCGTAAGGTATCTCCGCGTATCATCGGGCCCGCCGCCTCTGGATGATACAAGGGTGCAGAATGACCAAATTTTGTCTCTGCTTGTCATCGGGCCCGCCGCCTCTGGATGACAAAAGGGTGCGGATAACCGTAAGGTATCTCCGCGTATCATCGGGCCCGCCGCCTCTGGATGATACAAGGGTGCATGTCACATGACCTCAGGGTCAGTATAACAAAGATTATGGGGCGGCCGACAAAAGCAAGGCTCTTGCTCCTACGTATCCTCCAATGAGGAACTCAGACCTACGTAGTTTTGGATAACTTGTGAGACTTGAAAAGTCTCCATCGGAAAATGCTGACATCTCCGGAAAGGGCGCAGATGACCACATTGGCCTCTGCTCGTCAATCACACTTGGAGTCACTGAATGACGAGGTGCGGATAACCGTAAGGTGTCTCCGCGGGCTACCAGCTCTTGGGTCATGGCAACAAAAGGCGGTGTGGTCGACAAAAGCGAGGCTCTTGCTCCTACGTATCCTCCAATGAGGAACTCAGACCTACGTAGTTCTGGACAATTTGTGAGACTTGAAAAAGTCTCGGTGTTTTCTTCGCTAAAATGCAAACATGCTTTAGTAAAGAGATAAACATTCCAACTGATTAGAGCAGCATACGCTTTTTTTTTTTTGAGTGAAAAACAATGCGTTTACCGGGGAAGGAGAGTCTGCTGACGAAATCCCCCCATAACCTTAACTGAGATTTTGGATGTTAGCATTTCGTTTCTAAATGAACATTTAGAGGAAACACTGGGTTCGACAAAATAGAAGAAAATCACTCAAAGTGTATCAACCTCGCACAGGTAAGTGTTTCATCCTAATTCTGAACCATAGATATATCCTGACTTGACTTTGCAAATTATTTCCTATCAAATCAAAAAATACATGTGTGATCATGGATCAATAGGACTTCCCTTGGGAATGGGTTCTTTTGGTGGGTTTTTCGGCTCTTGTGTGTTTTTGGCTTTTTATTTTTGTTGGCTTTTTCTTTTTCTGTTTTTTTGTTTAGTGCGGGGCGAAAAAGTCGCTAGCGCACGGGATTTTGGTTGGTAATCAAAGGGAGAAGACCATTTTAGGTCGTGGTTTCCTTTCCTTCTTTTCGTTCATTTGGTGACAATTCTGTATTGTTCAGATATTGTCTGGTCTAAAGACCTCTCTGCACATTTCTTCTGTTTTTCCTTCGATCCCTGATCAGGAGCTTTCTTTCCTTCTTCTTCTTCCTTTTTTACTTTCTCCCATTCTTTGATTGGGAATTTCCTTTCTTTTCTTTTTGCTTTCTCCCACTCTTTGATTGGGGAATTTTCCTTCTTTTCTTTTTTTGCTTTCATTGGAAATTTTCCTTCTATTCTTTTTTGATTGGAAATTTTCCTTCTATTCTTTTTTGCTTCCGAGGGTAAGGATTGACATTCTCACCCTGGGTCAAGGTTTATGGTGAGTCAGGATTTTGGCTCAAAGCTTGTAGAATGGCTAGACATGATACATGTCAGGGCTTGGTTTGGTTCAAGGATAAAAGGGGTGCCCCACATTATTTCCATGACACAAATGCAAAAAATGATGATTTGGAAACTTTATGCAAAACTGGTCATGCATGCGCCTATGCGGACGCTCAAGTGTCAAATTTTTATGGTCATGTGACGCTAGGGCTCAGGATTCATTTCCTCTATTTTAAATCAACCCAATGTTTCCAAAATATGTTCTTTTATCAATTTGTGCATTCATCCGAGTCCATTTCGGGCGTCCGGGGAAATTTCACAGTATTCACCCTTCAAGTGTAGACACATTTTTTTCAAAAACTAGTTATGATCAATGAATTTTTTTTCAAAGAAAAGTTGGAAATCATCTCTTTTCAAAAGCATGTCGGTTTTTAGCTAGACAACTTATTTTCTCTTTTTCCACCTTTTTTCTTACTTGCCCTCTTCTTTTCTCTTTTGTTCTCTTTTCCATTTCATTTTTTTCTTTTCTATTTTTATTTTTATCATGATTTTTGTTTGTTTTACATATATATTTTTTGGACGATGTTCCTAAACAAAGAACTCTACACGGTTCCAGAATTTCAAACATCATCGATAGTAATGATATATAAACACTAACGCAACAAAAATGTATGCGCTGTACAAATGACAATCGAAACAACAAAAACAAACATTAGTCTCTCAAGTCAAAACAATAACATAGCATAAAAAAAATGATAAAAGAAATATGAAAGAAAACATGAATCTGGGGATCTCCCAGTCACGTATCTCCACTCCCTCCCAAGAAGTCAAGCAAATCGGCCATCTCCTCGTCCTCGTGGGCCTCTTCTCCATCGTCGGGAGCTTCTGGGGGTGCCTCTCCTGCTTGGGCCTCGGGCCAATCTCCGGGCCATGCAACCTCTGCCCTGAACTGGTCTGGAGTAGGGCATGAAAAAGAAGCGAAGCCCTGGCTCTGCATGCTAAGGCTCATCTGGTACAGACAATCATGGGTCTGTACATGTGCTCGGTGGTTGGTCGCCTGCTGGCGAACCAAATGCCGTAAATACTGCTCCATGTCAAATGCCCCAGCCTGGCCAGCCTGATGAGGTGGTGGTGGCGCGCCTGCGGCCTGTGGAGCATCACCCTGAGCCTGTCTCTGGGTACAGTACTTCTCAATAAAAGCCCGGGTGATGGGCGGCCGAATCACCTTGGTAGGTGCAACGGGGACTCCGAACGACTGGCAGAGTCCTATGATCAGTGCGGGGAATCCCAGGGCCCTGTTGGACTTATCTGGGTCCAAAGGGTGCCTAGTGGGCGCCATACCTGCAAAAATATAGATGGCATCAGCGATCAACTGAGCCACATGGATGCTCATCCGTGTCAGGATGGCGTACACCAGCTGACACTTCGGCATGGGAAGGTCGGAATTATGATCGGTGGGCAGGATGTTGCTGAGGAGCAACGTCATCCATATCTGGGTCAGGGTGGTCATGTTGGTGCGCATGATTCGCACTCGCCTCCCTGCAGCAGTCCGGGCAAAATCCTGCCCCGGTATACATAGCAGCTGGGCGATGGCCTCCTCATCGAACCCATCAGACCGGTTCCTCCTCTGGCCATACTCACATTCCTGGCCCTCTTCCAACACCAACGAATATCCTAGGAGTTGGCCGATAGCGTCGGCATCAAACGGGATCCACTGACCCCTTACCCAGGATCTCATGTCACGCACGCCCTCCTCTGTTGGCCAAGCATTGGCATAAAACTCAAGGACTATTTCTGGATCAAACTTGGCCATGGGAGTAACCAGTGGTGCCCACCGCCGGCGCCCTATTTCCTCCTGGAAATCAGTATACTCGTCGTCCCTGAGCTGGACGCGTCGCTCCCGGAGAAACGACCATCCCTTGATGGCCTCGAAGCGCTGCTGGTGTACAGCGCTCCTAAAGCGGTGACTGTCATACTCCGGAGCGGAACTAGTTCCTTCGGCTGCCTTGTCCTTCCTGGACCTCTTTGAGGCAAGCTTCCTCGGGGCCATTTCCTGCGAAGGCAAACATTTGGAAAGTTAGTTTTACCAGTGGGACACTACTCTTAAAACAAAAATGGCATACAACCTCCCCCCATAAATACAAACATCAATGTAAATTTAGAGCAAGCTTATGCGCATATTTCCTTACGAACGTTCACTTGCACAAGACATTCTATTAACTAAGAAAAAATGCACCCATATACAATCAAGGCAGCTTCGTTATCTAGATTATTTACATGTACTTCCAAGTTGTATTTGATACTTACATCACACACATCTCCTTGGCTAAATTTACATACATGCATACTCAAAGCATTTTGGGGTACCAAAAATTGCACATGTGCACATCTTGGTATTTCTAATACCTATACATACACAAACTTCATGATGAATCTTGACTATCTACACAATAAGGTGCTACATTTCATGCTCTTTTCAAGTTTTTGCTACCTAAAGTCGCATGCAAATTCAAGTATATTTTCCTTTGCTGACTAAAATTGTATTCAAATTAAAAGGTATATTTTTTTTTGTAATGTATTTCCTTTACATAACATGCAACATATTTATATATATTTTTTTGTGAGACATTTTGACTACCAAAAATTATATGTACATACATCCAAGTATTTTGCTATCATACCCAAAGTGTAAATTGCCAAAGGTATTTTGCTACCTATTCTAAACCTACACATTCATGACGAGCAAAATTCCTAAACATCTAGGCGTAGGGAAATTATTGTAGCGTGGCCCATAGCTGATTGCTGGCCAAAAAGGGTAACTTTACCCAATATGCACCTCCTCTTGTGTGCTTTTGCATAAAAACTTTGGTTCCTAGGCCTAGGATATATGTGGGGCAATCACTCTAGCCTTTTTCGGGAATGAATGCATGTCCCAAAAAAATAGAAAATATGTGCAAACCAAAATGCCCCATGGGTTGTTTCCTTACAAAAGTCACGCGCTAATGCCATTGAGGCATTTCACCGAACACTTGGTGGGTGCACGTTTAGGCATCAATAGCAAGAGAACGGGGACAATGCGGCATGTCCCATTGTTTCAAAATGCATTATAGGCCTAGGGCCATCCCATACAAACCCCCAATTCAACCTAATCAAGCAAGAAAACAAACCAAAATTGCCCCACATATTCAAGCACATTCCCACAATTTAGAGCACCAAAAGGAGATCAAAATACACCAATGAAAAGCTAGAAAGCTTAGGGATGGAACACTTACTTGTTGGTGATGAACAAAAGCGCAAAACGGAATCAAAAAACGTGAAAAATGATGACCCTGGGGCTGCAAATTCGTCAATCCCGTGGGTATGGCTTTTGAAAGGGGGGAAAAGAAGTTTTTGAATGCAAAAACGTCCCCCCTTTCGTCATTCTTATAATTTGGTGCAGGGGTGGCTCGCCCAGGCGAGCTAACCTGCACATTTTTTTTTTTTTTTGAGGGGAACATTAACCATGTCCCCTCCCTTCTCATGGATTAGCATCTTGCCTAACTTGAACTTACTTAGGTTAGAATTAGGTGTTGATTACTTATTTTCACTTTTTAAAACAAACAAATAGTAAAAGAAAGCTGTAAAATACAAAGGATACGGGGCTGCCTTGCAGCGACATTCTCCGCTTGTTTCGCGCAGAGAAGGGGCAACGATCGGTCGGTCGTGACCCCATCCCCACTTGCATCCGTCCTTAAGTACCTGCAAGTAATAAACAACCAGGTATGGCCAATCTTGACCGCGTCATTACCTTACCTTGATTGGTTTCTGCCGTTCATGTTTTGTCTCTACCCCAGAAGGTAGCCCAAGATGATCCTGCCCCTGTTTTACCACAACAATATGCATGCGTATGCGTATGCGTATGCATGAATGTTTTCAAACGCAGCAAATTTAGGGAAAGCTGGTTCAGGTTCAATTCTAATTAAGCGCTTGGGGCATCCCATGAACTGAGCGGAAGGGCTCAGGTGATCACAGATTAACGCAAGGTTTGAAACTAACGTGAGGACTAAAGCCTCGAATCCACGTTCATTTCTTCGAGAGATACAACAGACAGGAAATCCCTGGGGGAAATCCAGAAAACACATAAAGATAAAGAACATGCAGCGACATCCTTAATTGCCCCAACTTCTAAGCATAATATTGTTTGACGACATCAGAGTTCACGGGTGAAGGTAGCTCTTCGCCATCCATGTTGGTAAGCAACAGGGCTCCTCCGGAAAAAGCCCTCTTCACAACAAAAGGCCCTTCGTAGTTCGGGGCCCATTTCCCTCGATGGTCCTTGACAGCATGGGACACTTTCTTTAGCACAAGGTCTCCCTCATGGAACTTGCGTAAGCGTACTTTCTTGTCGAATGCACTCTTCATTCTTTGCTGGTATAAGCGCCCATGACTCATGGCCGTTAAGCGCTTACCCTCAATGAGGTTGAGCTGGTCATAGCGCGTTTGAGCCCACTCTGCTTCCTTTAATCCGGATTCTGCCAAGATCCTTAATGACGGGACTTCTACCTCAAACGGTAACACAGCCTCCATCCCATATACCAATGAGAACGGCGTTGCCCCAGTTGACGTTCGCACTGAAGTCCGGTAACCGTGTAACGCGAATGGGAGCATTTCGTGCCAATCCTTGTATGACACGGTCATCTTTTGGATAATCTTTTTGATATTCTTATTGGCCGCTTCCATGGCTCCATTCATCTTTGGCCGGTAGGGTGTGGAATTGTGATGCTGGATTTTAAACTCCTCGCACATTTCCCCCATCATCTTGTTATTCAGGTTGGTGCCATTGTCCGTGATAATCTTCCTTGGCAAACCATATCGGCAGATGATCTCTTTCTTAATGAACCTGATCACCACATTCCTCGTGACATTGGTATATGAAGCCGCCTCGACCCACTTGGTGAAATAATCTATTGCTACGAGGATGAAGCGATGACCATTCGAGGCCTTGGGCTCAATGGCCCCGATGACATCTATTCCCCACATGGAGAAAGGCCAAGGGGCGGACATGACATTCAGAGGATGTGGTGGGGCATTGACATTATCTGAGAATGCTTGACATTTGTGGCATTTCCTCACATGGACACAACAATCATCTTGTTATTCAGGTTGGTGCCATTGTCCGTGATAATCTTCCTTGGCAAACCATATCGGCAGATGATCTCTTTCTTAATGAACCTGATCACCACATTCCTCGTGACATTGGTATATGAAGCCGCCTCGACCCACTTGGTGAAATAATCTATTGCTACGAGGATGAAGCGATGACCATTCGAGGCCTTGGGATCAATGGCCCCGATGACATCTATTCCCCACATGGAGAAAGGCCAAGGGGCGGACATGACATTCAGAGGATGTGGTGGGGCATTGACATTATCTGAGAATGCTTGACATTTGTGGCATTTCCTCACATGGACACAACAATCACTTTCCATGGTAAGCCAGTAATAACCTGCTCTTAGGATCTTCCTGGCCATAGCATGCCCGTTGGCGTGCGTTCCAAACGAGCCCTCATGGACTTCCTCGATCATGTGATTTGCCTCCTTGGCATCCACACACCGCAGGAGTGTCATGTCGTGATTTCTTTTATACAGTATGCTTCCGCTCATGAAGAAACCGGCTGCCAACCTTCTCAATGTCCGTTTATCGTTGTCGGCAATCTCTGGCGGGTATTCTTTGCTTACGACATATCGCTTGATGTCGAAATACCAAGGCTTTCCATCCCGTTCCTCTTCCACTTAGCAACAATGCGCGGGTTTGCCACGACACCAAAATTCAATGTAGGGTAGATCCCCGTGCAGTGTTAGCTGGAACATAGACGCCAACGTAGCAAGTGCATCCGCCATTTGATTTTCCTCGCGGGGAACATGATGGAAGGAGATCTCATCGAAGGTCTTAGCCAATTCCTTGATATAGGCTTTGTAGGGTATCGGCTTGGGATCTCTAGTCTCCCATTCCCCTCTCAGCTGATGGATTACCAACGCTGAGTCGCCATACACCTTGAGTAGTTTGACATTGGAGTCAATTGCTGCCTGGACGGCTAGGGTACATGCTTCATATTCGGCCATGTTGTTGGTGCAGTCGAATCCTAGCCTGGTTGTGAAAGGTACACATTGATTGTCCGGAGAGACCAACACTGCCCCAACGCCATGACCTAGAATGTTTGACGCTCCGTCAAACCATACAGTCCATTTGTCCCGATCTTCGTCCAATTTTTCCTCGAACAAGGCCATGATGTCCTCATCCGGGAATTCAGGATGCATGGGCTGGTAGTCGTTAAGAGGCTGTTGAGCCAAATAATCTGCTAAAGCGCTTCCTTTTATCGCCTTTTGGGTGACGTAGACTATATCAAACTCAGATAGCAGGACTTGCCACCGGGCGATTCGTCCCGTGAGAGCTGGCTTTTCAAAGATGTACTTAACCGGGTCCATTTTGGATATCAACCAGGTGGTATGGCTCAGCATGTACTGCCTTAGGCGATGGGATGCCCATACTAAAGCACAACACGTTCTTTTGAGCAAGGAGTAATTCATCTCACAGGTCGTGAACTTCTTACTTAGGTAGTAAACAGCGCGCTCTTTTTTCCCGGATTCGTCATGTTGCCCCAGCATACACCCCATTGACTCGTCCAAGATTGTCATGTACAAAATGAGAGGCCTTCTCGGTACTGGTGGCATAAGCACGGGAGGATTCATCAGGCACTTTTTGATCCTTCCAAAAGCCTCTTGGCAATCCTCATTCCAGCGATCAGTTTGGTTTTTGCGCAAGAGCTTGAACAACGGCTCACAAATGGCGGTGAGCTGCGATATGAATCTGGCAATATAATTCAAGCGCCCCAGGAAACCTCGGACTTGCCTCTCTGTACGGGGTTCTGGCATCTCAAGGATGGCCTTCACTTTTTCGGGGTCTACCTCTATCCCTTTCTGGCTTACAATGAAACCAAGCAATTTCCCTGATTTGACCCCAAAGGTACACTTAGCGGGGTTCAACCTTAATTGATATTTCTTAAGCCTTTCGAACAACTTCCGCAGGTTGACAAGATGTTCTTCCTCGGATTTAGATTTAGCAATTATGTCGTCCACGTAGACCTCGATCTCTTGATGCATCATATCATGGAACAAAGCTACCATGGCCCGTTGATAAGTTGCCCCGGCATTCTTGAGTCCAAAGGACATCACTTTGTAACAGAACGTCCCCCACAGGGTGACGAAAGTAGTCTTTTCCATATCCTCGGGCGCCATCTTTATCTGATTGTAACCAAAGAAACCGTCCATGAAGGAAAATAAGGCGAAATTGGCCGTGTTATCCACGAGGATATCGATGTGTGGTAAAGGAAAATTGTCCTTGGGACTGGCCCGATTCAGGTCCCGATAATCCACACACATTCGTACTTTCCCATCTTTCTTAGGAACTGGTACGATGTTGGCAACCCATTCTGGATACCGAGCGACGGCCAGAAATCCAGCGTCAAATTGCTTCTTCACTTCTTCTTTTATTTTCAAGGAGGTTTCGGGCTTCATCCTTCTCAGTTTCTGTTTTACCGGGGAGCACTCGGGATTTAGAGGTAATCGGTGCTGTACAATGTCAGAACTCAAACCGGGCATATCTTGGTATGACCAAGCAAAGATGTCTTGGTAATCTTTTAGCAGGATTATTAATTCTTCACGGATAGTTGCGTAATACCTGTACCTATCTTTACTTCCCTCTTTCCACTGCCAATTCCTAAGTCTACTAGCTCTGTTTCTTCTTGATGAGGCCCCGTTTCTTGGTCCTCATGGGCGACCATTCTTTCTAGTTCTGGGGGAAGTCCCACATCCTCATTTCCTTCATCTTCTGTTTGATTCATTTCTTGCTCGAAGTCGATAGGCGGGTCCCAGGTATTAGTACCTTCGGGGGACTCGTCATCGGATCTGCCATTTCAGAAAAAGAAGTAAACATGTAGATGAATGAGAATGGGTAGAGACCAGGAACAGATGAAGAAAGATCCTTGTATTATAAATTCAAAAACAAAAGACACAAAGCCTTAACAAAAGGAAAAACTCTAAAGCCTAGGCCCAACTATAGAGCTTTTAAAACCGTAAAGGTTTACATTATGCTCGTTGCATAAATGCCGGGGCGTTCTTCCACTCGCCAATTTCCCAGCCAGAAATCAGGAGGGCATGGTCGTACCAAATCCAAAGTACTCGGAACATCATCTTCGCATATCGCGAACACTTGACCTTTGTCTCCCAGACCCACGCTTATAAAGCTTCTACTTATGTGGCAGGGCGGGCTTCCTTCACTTTCTTGTCTCCAACGCGAGCTTTGACCACTGTTCTTCCTTCCCGCGATGCTTCTTTTCATGTCCGCCTGAGTGGGCTTATAGCCTAAACCATACTTCCCACCGTTTCCTTGAGTATTTATCAGGCTAGTTATGCCGCCGTTGTCTTTGCCTAAACCCATCCCGGGTTCATAACCGTTCCCCAACATAACTCGGGCCATCATTACCGCTGCATCGGACAGACAAGGCTGCCCAAAGAGGGAGTCCACGGAGGAAATGCTTACCACCTCAAAAGACTGGAAAGCAGTTTCTAACGATTCTTCTGCGGCTTCCACATAAGGCATGGAGGATGGGCAGCTTACCAAGATGTCTTCCTCGCCTGACACAATGACCAAGTGCCCCTTCACTACGAATTTCAGCTTTTGGTGGAGTGTAGAAGGCACAACTCCCACTGAGTGGATCCACGGGCGCCCCAACAGGCAGCTGTAAGGGGGGTTAATATCCATTATTTGGAAGGTGACTTGACAGGTGTGAGGGCCTATTTGTACTGGGAGATCGATCTCTCCCCTAACCTCTCGGCGAGTGCCGTCGAAGGCACAAACCACCATTGAACTTGGTTTTAAGTGGGAAGCATTGAATGGTAACTTCTCCAAAGTGCTCTTAGGCATCACGTTTAAACTGGAACCATTATCGATGAGCACCTTGGCTACGATATGGTCCATACACTTAACTGATACGTGTAAAGCCTTATTATGCCCTCTCCCCTCGGCGGG
Source organism: Glycine max (assembly GCF_000004515.6). NCBI lineage: Eukaryota > Viridiplantae > Streptophyta > Magnoliopsida > Fabales > Fabaceae > Glycine > Glycine max. The sequence continues at coordinate 10,865,002 of NC_038256.2, read as the reverse complement.
GATTTCTTCTTTGGCGAAGGCAAGATAGTTGTTGGCAGTGATATTGTTGACAGCCCTCCGAAACCTTCTACTGAGATATCTTGGGCCACATGAGCCTCGTTCAGAACTTTTACTAGCAGAGCCCGATGAGGCTCGGAGCTCATAAGTAACTCCAACAGCGAGACCCTGGCCGGGGTTTTGTTGAGCTGTTCGATAACCTTGAATTCGCTATGCTGAATTATCCGAAGGAACTCGCTGGCTTCCTCTAGCGACACCTCCTTTTTACCATCCTTTTTCTCCGGGGGGCCCTTTGCCGGAATATCTTTATTCGAAGCGTGGGGTGCTTCGCCATCTTGTTCCTCCACCACTTTTCCTTTTCCCTTGACGTCCGCGGGTTGGACTGGTAGGTCCGGAGGTGCGAACACACGACCACTACGGGTCACACCACTCAGTCCCGTGATATTTGTTACTTTAGCTGACAGCGAGCTGACGTCAGTGACTTCTTCTTCCTTCTCCCTTGGAGGTGCATATCTCCACGGGACCGCGTGGCTATTTTGGTACAGGAAAGGAACAGGTTTGGCTACAAAGGGGTGTCCAGGCTTTTGCGAAGCTGCGCTTTTAGTGAAGTATATCACCAAGGGTTTGGGCTTCGCAACACCGCTCCCCTCCGTAGATTGCATGCATATATTGATGGAAGCTTGCTTGTGGGGCTTATATGGAGGCTGGATCTTTGAGCTTCAATGGGGTCCTTTAATGGTGATTTTCCACCATGGAGATGCAGCGGAAGACAAAGGAAAGGAGGTGAGAGGAGGCGCCATCCATTAAGGAATAAGCCATGGAAGAAGGAGCTTCACCACCAAGATGAGCCTTGGATAAGAAGCTTGGAGAGGATGCTTCAATGGAGGAAAAGAAAGAGGGAGAGAAAGAGAGAGGGGGGAGCACGAAATTGAAGGAAGAAAAAGGGAGAGAAGTTGAACTTTGAGTTGTGTCTCACAAGACTCTCATTCATCAAAGTTACAACAAGTGTTACACATGCTTCTATTTATAGACTAGGTAGCTTCCTTGAGAAGCTTTCTTGAGAAAACTTCCTTGAGAAGCTTCTTTGAGAAAACTTCCTTGAGAAGCTAGAGCTTAGCTACACACACCCCTCTCATAACTAAGCTCACCTCCTTGAGAAGCTTCCTTAAGAAGATTCCTAAAGAAGCTAGAGCTTAGCTACACATACCTCTCTAATAGCTAAGCTCACCTCCTTGAGATGAGAAGCTAGAGCTTAGCTACACACCCCCTATAATAGCTAAGCTCACCCCCATGACAAAAAACATGAAAATAAAAAAAAAAGTCCTTATTACAAAGACAACTCAAAATGCCCCGAAATACAAGGCTAAAACCCAATACTACTAGAATGGCCAAAATACAAGGCCTAGACGAAGGAAAAACCTATTCTAATATTTACAAAGATAAGCGGGCTCATACTTAGCCCATGGGCTCGAAATCTACCCTAAGGCTCATGAGAACCCTAGGGCCTTTCCTTGGATCTCTAGCCCAATCTACTTGGAGTCTTCTAGCCAATGCCCTTGCGGGGTAGGATTGCATCATTCCCTCCACCTTGGAAAGGATTTGACCTCAAATCCCGAGGTTCTTCATACTCTGGGCTCCTTCCCTCAACACCTGTAAAAAGAACAAAAACACATGTATTAGTGGTGTTTGGTATGTTGAAGTAAGGTAAGGTCTGAAAACTCATTTCCTGGGCATCTTCCCATGAAGGAACATGGTTTCTCACCAACTCAATGAGTGGTGCTACAAGTATAGAAAAATATGGGACAAACCTTTTGTAAAAGTTTGTTAAGTCATGGATGCCCCAAATTTTTCTTATACTTGGTGGAGTGAGCCACTCAGGAATGACCTTTATTCTCTTAGGGTTCATGGGAACCCGTTGATCACTATTTGAAAAATTAAGAAAAGTAACGCAATAAAACATACCTTTTTCTGTATTTTCATATTGATTATTCCTACCAAAAAGTATGACAAACCTAAGGTGTCCCATATGAGTACCTAAGTTTGTATTGAAACTAAAAATAAGAACAAACCTACCTAATGGGTCCCTATGTACACACACCATGAAGATGTTAGGTGTACGAGTGATTTTACAAAAGAGGGTTGCACCACTCAAAACATTCATCATACCACCTATTTTAGGGACTTGGTGCCTAATAATACCTATTTTGGGCACCAAAAAAGCACAAGGATTTAAGCTCTTGCGAACCAAACCCTCATCCAACAACTTCTTTACTTGAGGAATAAACTCAAGCCCAAGAGGTGTTGCAATGCTAGCAAGTGTCTTTTTACAAAAGAGAAAATGTGGAGGTTTTCTAAGAGGGAAAGTTTCTTTAATGTTTGTCTTTATTATAAAATGAGTTTCCTTCTTAGCTAACCTCTTGGAGGAGACACTTACCTCCTTACACTTCTCTTTAACCACTAATGGTTGTCCATCTTCTTGGGGGTAGATTTCTTCACTAGATTCTTCCCCTTTTGCTTCTTCACTTTCACTAGAGGAAGGTGAAGTAGTAGCCTCATCTTGGCTACTATAAATGTCTTGGCCCCTCATAATCATGGTTTTTGTGGTGGGGCATTGAGAAGTAATGTGTCCTCTTCCAAGACATTTAAAGCACTTTATAGAGCTAGTTTTCTCTTGCATACTAGCCTTAGGGGCTTGCTTTTCTATTGCCTTCCCCTTATCATCTTTGGGCTTAGAAGGTGTCACCCCTAAGATGCCTTGACCTTGGTCTTTCTTTGGATAAGAGTGAGAGCCATAAGATTTTGAAGTAGACTTCTTTTTAAGTTGTTGCTCTACCCTTATTTCCCAATCTAAGTTAGCCTCTACATTGTCCTTCCCATGGAAGTATGAGAGGTTAATGTTAGCCTCTTGAGGCTTTCTTTCCTTTTCTCTTCTATGGGAGTGAGGTCTAAGATGTGACCTATGCCTTCCTTCGTAATAGTCACGAAGTTCTTCACTTAGGCTCTTGCAAGAGTTATGACTACTATAGGAGGCATGTTTTTCTCTTTTCATTTCTTTCATTATTTTTCTTCTTTCTTCCTCTCTTATTTTCTTTCTTTCATCTTGACTTATTTCTTCCACTCTTTTTTTTCCTTTTTCTTTTCTCTCTTGTTTTTCTTTCCATAACTTGAGGGAACTCAACTCATCTAAGATTCTAGATAAAGGGTCTTTATGACTAGTACCCTCGCCATTAACACTAGATGAATGATGACTCATGTTGGTTCCTAAGTTGTGGTTCTTTCTTGTTGGAGGTTTGAAAACAAAAGGTAAAAGAAACTATGGTTGAAACTAGCCAAATAAACACTAAAAGAGGTGTGAAAGATAAGGTAAAATAACTAATTGGTAAAATGCAAGCTATCTAGGCGGTTTGACAATGGAAGGTAAAAGAAATAAGCTATGAAAGTAAGCAAGAAATGTAAACTAGGTGAATCCTAAGAGTGTTTGGATGACCACATTCAAGGTTCCCAACAAAACACTCACTATCCTAAGTAAAAATTGCCTAAAATTATTACACACAAATAGAAGTTTGGTAACCTATTGGAGGCTCCCAACACACTTCCAATGAAAGGCCTTTTTGTTACAAAAACTTGAAAGCAATGAAGGTAAGTAAATTGCAAATTACAAAATTACAAAACGGTCGTCAATTTTGGTGGTTGTTCTCTCTTTGGTGATTCACTCAATTTGGAGTGCTTCTTTGTCCAATAGCTCTTAAGGTGGTTGGCCCCTTGCTTCTGGACTCAAATTCTTCAAGGGATGGCACCAATCCTCCTTCCAATTCCCTATATGGCAACCCACAAACAAGGAAACAAAGAGACAAGCAATAACCAAAGACCAAAAAAAAATGAAATGAAAGCTAAACCAATGGAGTTTTAACAAGACAATTTTTCAAGGATTATTCAACAATTAAAGCAATGAAAAGGACATAGAAGCAAGCTAGGACTCAAAGAGAAACTTAGAATGGCTCTAGAGTAGAGTAAAAAAAACTGAAAAAAAAGGCTCAACAAAAATCTAGCTTTGGCACTTGTCTTCACACTAATTTTGAATTGAAATTTCCAATTATAGAATAAATTTTGAGCCAAAACAACAAGCACCCTTCCCTTTCACCTTTTTTTTTTCTGGATACTGATTTTCCTGCCAACTTGTGCGATTTTTCGTATTTTTTCCTTTTATCCAAATCACTTGTTTCTTTTTTTATAACTTTTTTCCAGATGTCTATAAAATTCAGTAAACATTTTAGCTCAAAATTCGAAGTAACCAATTCCCAGTAATTTTTAAAAGTTCGTATGTTCAAGCTGCCAGCGCCAGCGATTTGTTTCTTTAAGCATGGTATATTGATTGCCTTGGGCTTACTTTCAACCTTCCTATGTATGTTGAACTCACTAGGATTGTTTACCACAGTTTTCGGAGTTCAATATTCACTTAGAATCAACATTTCAGCCAGCAATTCAATCACCAAAACTCAAATTCACAATAGACACAATCATAAAGAAACCTAAAAGTTCAAGAAAAGGTTCACAATCAAAGACTCTCTAAGAATTTTGCATGAACATGTTAAGGACTAATTAACATGAAAGATTTGACTCAAATCAAATAATAGGCTAAAAGAATTTCATACACTCATGAACAAATGAGTTAGACAAAGAAACAAGAAAATAAAATTCAGCACAACATAAGAAATCTTATGTGACAAGTTTCATGACTAGACATGACTTCTATGACAAAACTACAATAGGTGAACAAGTCACTCTAGATTTATGAGGTTTTCTTCTACTTTAATATTTTTGTAAGAATTTTATGGTTTAGGTTTCAGCCACAAAAAATAACAAGACAAAACTCAAAGGAACCTAAACTCAACACAATTCATGGTTCAAGAACAAGAACAAGAAATTTGAACCATAGAAAATCAAATCTAACTTCTATAGCAAGTTTAATCGGTGGAAACTCTAAAGAATCATGTTAACAACATTTAGAACAAGACATGTGAGGAGATACATGGAGAAAAATTAAGAAACAACAATGGAAGAGAAGGCAAAGAAAAAAAAATTAATGGAAGTTTAAGGAGCACCTACTTGAAGCTCTTGTGCTCTGATTACCACTTGATGGAAGCTTGCTTGTGGGGCTTCTATGGAGGCTGGATTTTTGAGCTTCAATGGGGTCCTTTAATGGTGATTTTCCACCATGGAGATGCAGCGGAAGACAAAGGAAAGGAGGTGAGAGGAGGCGCCATCCATTAAGGAATAAGCCATGGAAGAAGGAGCTTCACCACCAAGATGAGCCTTGGATAAGAAGCTTGGAGAGGATGCTTCAATGGAGGAAAAGAAAGAGGGAGAGAAAGAGAGAGGGGGGAGCACGTAATTGAAGGAAGAAAAAGGGAGAGAAGTTGAACTTTGAGTTGTGTCTCACAAGACTCTCATTCATCAAAGTTATAACAAGTGTTACACATGCTTCTATTTATAAACTAGGTAGCTTCCTTGAGAAGCTTTCTTGAGAAAACTTCCTTGAGAAGCTTCTTTGAGAAAACTTCCTTGAGAAGCTAGAGCTTAGCTACACACACCCCTCTCATAACTAAGCTCACCTCCTTGAGAAGCTTCCTTAAGAAGATTCCTAAAGAAGCTAGAGCTTAGCTACACATACCTCTCTAATAGCTAAGCTCACCTCCTTGAGATGAGAAGCTAGAGCTTAGCTACACACCCCCTATAATAGCTAAGCTCACCCCCATGACAAAAAACATGAAAATAAAAAAAAAAAGTCCTTATTACAAAGACAACTCAAAATGCCCCGAAATACAAGGCTAAAACCCTATACTACTAGAATGGCCAAAATACAAGGCCTAGACGAAGGAAAAACCTATTCTAATATTTACAAAGATAAGCGGGCTCATACTTAGCCCATGGGCTCGAAATCTACCCTAAGGCTCATGAGAACCCTAGGGCCTTTCCTTGGATCTCTAGCCCAATCTACTTGGAGTCTTCTAGCCAATGCCCTTGCGGGGTAGGATTGCATCATATATGCTGCTCTTCTTTTCCTTTAATGCCGACTTCCAGTCGACCTTGATCTATCATCCGCTGTAACAATTCCTCTACTCCCAAACACGTCTCCATGTCATGCATCTCGCCGGAGTGTAGCAGACAGGAATCCTCCTTACACCCACTATGGGGAATCACACCTCCTTTTTGTAGGGCCTCAAAGATAGACCTCCTAGGGGTTGCCACATCCCTTAAAGGTTTAGACCTGTGCGGCCTATCGGACTCAACTGCATTAACCGCTCCCCCTCCATGATTGGCGAGCGGGTTGGTTCTCACATTGGGCCGATCCTCTTGGAAAGTCAGCCATCCGGCATCCATTAAATGTTGGACCTTGTATTTAAGGGCCAAGCATTTTTTGACGGAATGCCCCGGGACACCCCCATGGTACTTGCAAGTTGCGTTAGGGTCATACCACTTCGGGAAAGGGGGTTCGAGGACCCTTCCGGGAGTTACCACGGCCAAATGATTGGCGATGAGGGATGGCAGAAGATCTTCGTACGTCATTGGGAGTGGGGTGAATTCCGGAAATGGCCTCGGAGGGAAGTTCCTTGTCGTGTTGGAATTACCGGCCGGTCGAGTCGTGTTCGGAGTTGGAACTTGGGGAGCTTCCCTCTGGGTGGGTGCCTTAGGCTGCACGGGTGTTGAACTAGAGGCGTTCCCAGTATGAGCCGAGAAACTTGGGTGATGTTGCGCGTACTGATGGGTACCATGAGGTGTTTGCTGGGGTTTGACCCACGCGGGTGTTGAAGAGACGGCATGGGCATCTCCCTCCTTCTTTTTTGCCCCCGTTGCCCCGATTCTTTTGGCATTCGCATTTGTGGAGGAAACGTAATCAAACTTTCCTCTTTTCAATCCTACCTCGATTCTTTCCCCGGCAAACACTAGATCCGCAAAGCTGGACGGCATGTAACCTACTAGCTTCTCATAGTAGAACACTGGCAGAGTGTCTACCATCATGGTGATCATCTCTCTCTCAACCATGGGAGGAGCTACTTGTGCCGCCAAATCCCTCCATCGCTGCGCATATTCTTTAAAGGTTTCACCCTCTTTCTTGAACATATTCTGCAGTTGAGTACGGTCAGGAGCCATATCAGAATTGTACTGATACTACCTTAGGAAGGCGGTAATCAGATCCTTCCAAGTACGGATACGGGAAGCTTCCAAATTAGTGTACCACACTACCGCAGCTCCGGCCAAGCTATCCTGAAAGAAGTGTATTAATAGCTTTTCATCTTTAGAGTGGGCGCCCATCTTACGGCAGTACATCTTGAGATGGTTTTTGGGACAAGTCGTCCCTTTATACTTGTCGAAGTCCGGCACTTTGAACTTCGGGGGAATAACAACATCGGGTACTAAGCAAAGATCCATCATGTCTGCGAACGGATAGTCCCCAAATCCTTCCACGGCCCTCAATCTTTCCTCAAGGAGATCGAGCTTCCTCCTTTCTTCAGTTGCTGGGGCGGCCCTTCCGTGGACAAAACTATTGGTGGTGCTGCGATATTGGGTTGAGGCAACGTGCCTGGTGCCGGCCCTTCGGGGATCGGGGGATAGAACTCGACATCCCTTCGAGCATAATCTTGAGGGTCTTTGTGGACTTCGTCGGGCTGCTGAGGAGGCTCTCTTTCATGGACGGGAGAAGCAATGTGGCCCGCATCTTCTTGCAAGACGGGTGGTGAATAGTTGGGCGACAATCCATAAGGGTAAGCCGCTCGGTTGTATCCCAGGTGAGAGCTGTCATCGTGCCCCAGTGTGTTCCTTCCCCGTCCTACTATGTTTGAGGGAGGATGGTGCGTAGTTGCCAAGAGAGTCGGGTCTGCTTCGGCAGCCGAACTGACAGCGGCGGCGGTGGCCGCGTTCTTCTCTATGAGCTGCTTCATACTTAACATGGCCTCCATCATGGAGGCCATTTGTTCTTTCAGAGCCGACATGTCGGCTTTCATCTGTTCCTGCGTCTCCTCTTGATCACCCATCGTTCTAGATTTGGATCTGGTGCGATAGGGATACCTTACGGCGCGTTTAGTTATGGTGTTTTTCCCTAAAAAACCAAACGTGAGGAGTGGGTAAAGAAAGAAAATGCATGCTAGAGATGAAATGTAGGAGTGATTTGATTTGCACAAGCTTTTTGGAGTAGAAACATGGGACCAACTCATTTTATTTCAAAAAGGAAGTCATATCTAGTCAAGGTCTCAGAGACCATACAAGTTTCCTAATGATTTCTAATTATGTGGGCCATTAAGTCTATCATATGCTGACAATAGCCGAGAAGCCCATGAATCTCTTCGGGGGTGGAGTAGGTGTCTGCCATCGCCTTGGCCTTGGCTAATAAGCGGGGAAGTTCTTGACTCCCGTTCAAGGTAAGAGCAAACCGGTCCATCCACATGGTTGCCTCTTGGTGTAAAGAGTCGATCACCCTTCCTCTAGCCTCTTTTTCCGCGTACACTTGAGCATACTCGTCCGCGATTCTATGCTCGTGGGCCGTGGCTAGACCCAACTCTTCTTGGTACTTAGCGATGATAGCTAGCATGTTGGTCTCCGTCTCGCATAAACGCTGAGACAAGCTTCTTTTGGACCTCGAACAAGCAATTAACTCCTCTTTCAGAACCATGCTATGTGCTCACGACTGGTCTCTTTCTTCCCTTCGCAACTTGAGTTCACTATTGCTACCCCCTAGAGCTCCGCGAAATTTGTTCCGGCCATATTCTTCCTTGCGAGCCCTCTTGGTCTCTTGTTCAAGGGCTCTTGCGGTAATTGCATTCTCTTCCCGTAACCCGGCACACTCCTTCCGAATGTGTGTAGCGGCCAACTTGAACTTCTCCTTGGCAAGTTTTGCCTTTCCTAACTCGCTTTTGAGAGCTTGGACTTCTTCGTCCTCTTCCGGTGCTTCAAAACTCTCTTCGCTGACGACTTTTAACTTGGCGAGCCAATCTAAACCTCGTATATGAACTTTCAGCCATTCGTGGTACCCACCAATGATGCCATTACGAATGCCTCTAAGCTCTTGATCTTTCCTTAACGGGGTTTCCCATGCCTTATGGATTCTTTGTATAGTCTTGGAATTTTGTGTGCCGAAATCCCTCACAAGGAAAGGAGACATGCTTTCTTCCGTCGGTGCTCCCCTCATAGGGTACCCTAGTTGTCTTATAGCGAGCGCGGGATTGTAGTTAATACAACCCCTCGTTCCTACCAGCGGAATGTTTGGGTATCTTCCACATGAGAAAAAGACTCCTTCTTTTCCTTCCTTCCATCGGGGGAACCAACTGATTGTTCTACCTCCTATCCCAGCCAAGAGCTGGTCCCAATCTATTCTCCTCTTTTCAGTACACGAGCGATGGCTCCGGAGCGGACATGGATGTCTTGTGTCTTGTTGGAACAAGTGCGAAACCAACCAAACACAGAGGGCGGGTAAGCAACAGATGATCCGTGCGCTACTCTTTTCGCACCTTCGGTCAAATGTGTCAAATAGATCTGCCAAGACAGCTACCACCGGACTTTCCTTGCTATGGTGGTAGGCAAGGAAAGCGTCGATTGCTGCTAGGTCCACCAAACCATCCACGTTTGGAAAGAGGACGACCCCAAAAATTAGCAAAGCTAACACATCCATAAACGGGACCCAGTCTCCTTGATTGGCCATACCCCTCGCCTTGTCTTCTAGGTACCTCTGTGGTAGGCCCGCTATGCCGTTCCGAGTCTGTTTTATGCGGTCCAAACCTCTTGCTGAATCCTTGACCACAGTTGCAATTCTGCTCAAAGAGGGGAGACACCCGGAGGAAAGATATGGTTTTCTTCCCCCGAGAGGACATCCTAGAATTTCCTCAAATTCTTCAATGGTTGGTACTAATTGGAAGTCTCCGAATGTGAAGCACCTCAAAGGCTGGTCGTAGTATTGGGTAAGTGATGCAATGGCTTCTATGGACACCTCTGCTATGGTCAACTCTAAGATCTTTCCGTAAGTCTTGCGGAAGGTTTGCATTTGGAGGGGTTCCATCAACCGCCCTAATTCCTTGATGCTGGTGGTATCTAGGCTTTTGACCTTGACTTGGTAGAACCTCTTGCCGGTTTGATTTGTTCCCATGCTTACTAAAGTGAGACAAAAGCTGGTGCAAATCAAAACTCCGATATCTCATGGGCGGGATGGATGAATGCATGATGGAATGCATATGACACAGATGCAATCTAGGAATGCGGGGGTCCGGGGAATTTGTCCCCATCTTAGATACGACGTCTAGGGGTAGCAAAATGCCTCCGTTGGTTTGTTTACAATAGGGATCAAGACAGAACCCATATGCAATGCCTATGCAAAAGACACAATGCGGGAATGTACACAGTATGACAATATTTACCGAACATAAGCAAAAGGGTATATGATACTTATGCATGGCAGTGTGAAAAATGGCACGCAGCGTGTTTGCTCCGTGCCCCTATTTAAGGGACCTATAAGGGAGAGAACTAACTAGGCTTTTAGCAATAATCCCCAAGGTAGTTATATCTCTCTTGATGGTTTCTAGAGGTATCATCCCCTTCGAAGAACATATTGTAGCAGTAGGGACTATTAGCAACAATAGGTTTTCAAAGAGAAAAGCTCTACATGAGGGTTCACTGTAATCAAGCAAGTCGGAGACCTAGCATGATCACAGATTCACCTCCACTCCTTATGCTCCCATGAACCCGGGTATAGGGCCCTTTTTCACTCACAGTGTGTGCAAATAGTGTTGGTGTTTGTGTGCATCAAATGAATAAATATTTACTTCATGCATACATTTTAAAACGCACTAAAAGCAAAAGAGTTTATATACACAAGAACATAATGAAAGGAAACCAACAAAGGGGTAAGTCACGGTAAAACATTGCACAAAATTAAATGGCCTAACTCTCTAAAAACAGTCCCCAGTGGAGTTGCCAACTGTCGCAACCTACCCTTCGGCGGGAGGGCGACGCGTGACTCGCGGGATGCGTGTTCCACGAAAGGAATACGCGCGGAGTCGCCACCAACGTTTATTTGAGGATTTAAGTGAAAGGTTCGGGAGTTGTATTTACGCACGGGGAATGTATTAGCACCCCACACGTCCGTCCCAAGGGACGGCAGCCTTTAATCGAATGTGCAAACATGACTTTGATTTTTACGTTCCCTTTTATGTCCTTATGTCCTTTTTATATTTTTCCTTTTTTGTGGTCGACAAGGGTGTTTCCCTTTGCTCCTACGTATTCCTCAATTTGGGATGAGAAAATCAGATCTACGTAGTTCTTTCGGAACAAAGTGTTTGGTTAAGTTATTTTTGTCTTTTTTGTAAAATATGTTTTTATTGAACAAAAGGTCATTTAAGGTGTTGGACCATTAAACGGTCTTTTGATTTTGAAAAGAGAGAAACGTTAAGGCGTTGGACCATTAACGATCTTTTGGGGTGGTCGACAAAAGCGGGGCTTTTGCTCCTACGTATCCTCAATTGCGATGAGGAAATCAGACCTACGTAGTTCTTGCAAAAAGCGGTAAAGTTACATGTTGATTTTATGCTTTTGAACTGTCCATGTTAACCGATAAAAGCAAAGAGGACCATTTGAGGCGTTGGACCTTAAAACGGTTTTTAGTGATTTTCGGACAAAACTTGATTTGTGAGTCTATTTTAGTCTTAGTTTCACTTTGGTTATTAATCAATTCATTCAAGGAAACTTCCAAAGAAAAACGTCCGATTGATTTTTTTAATTTATTTTATTCAAAGATATTTTGATTATTTTATTATTATTTTTCAAGATATTTTGATTATTTTATTATTATTTTATTTTTTATGGTTTAACCGAGGTTATAGCGTGAACGATCGGTTAGATTTCATTTTAAAAGTGATTAAATGAGATTACAACACAAATGATCGGTTGAAATTCATTTTATCATTTATTAGATGAGAAAACGGCTTAAATAAACGGTAAAAGTGCGTTAAAGACGGAAGAAAAGAAATCGAAAAATAAAGATGAAAGCTTAAAAAAACAAGAAATGAATTGAAAGTCTCGGATTCGAAAACTTACCCGTTGAAGAACGAAGAACGGATGAAGAACGGACGAAAACCTTCACGGATTTGCTTACGGAAACATCTCGGAAGCGTTACGGAAGCACCTCGGCTTGCATTTTCTTCACGGAAACAATTTTTTTCACCCAAAACAGCTGAAATACATAGCCAGGGGGCTGAGGGATCCTTAGAACAGCCCCCTTCAGCCTTTTTATAGGAAAAAGGGGGAGGAGGTTGCCGCCCAGCTCGCCCAGGCGACGTTAACCCAGCTTCAAAAAACGTTCCGGAAGGCCCAATTCAAAATTTCGAAATTGCTATTTGCACCCCCCAATTTTGATAAGTTCACCCCCTTTCTTTCATAATTTACGGAAAAGTTACGAAAGCCTTACGGAAGCATATAGGACTTGATTTTCTTCTTTTTTTCTCTTCCGTCTCACTCATATTAAGTTAATTATGCTTATTTAGAGTTATGGGAATTTTACGGAAGCATTACGGGTGTCCCGGAAGCCCCGAAATCCCATTTTTCAACAAAGCGGGGGGTGTGGTGGCCGTCTAGCTCGCCCAGGCGAGCTAGGTTACTTCAACATTAAGCAAGAAATTGCCCAGAAACCTTTAGAAGGGGCCAGATTCGAAAATTACTGTTTGCACCCCCATTTTACTAAATACACCCCCTTTGGCTTTTTTTTGGTGATTCTTTTTTCGTAAAGTTACTGAAACTTACGAATTTCGTAACGATACTTGTTTTCTTTCCGTAATGTTACGGAACCTTGCGGATTACATAATCATCCCCTTTTTGACTTACGGAATGTTACGGAACCTCACTTAATTAAGCAACGATGCTTCCATTTGATTTCCGGTGTGTCACGGAAACTTACGGATTGTGCATCAATATTTTTTTGGTTTTCCGGCATGTCCTGGAATTTCACAAATTGCCTAATGATGGGTGCCAAGCACCTTGCAAGGACCAAAGAAAAGTCGCATGTCATCAAGCAAAGGTCCCCGGACGAAATTAGGGTATGACACTTGGCAATCATGTCATCTACGTAGACCTCTATTTCCTTATGCATCATATCATGGAACAATGCCACCATGGCACGCTGATAGGTTGTCCCAGCATTTTTCATCCCGAAGGCCATCACTTTATAGCAGAATGTCCCCCATAGGGTGACAAAAGTGGTCTTCTCTACATCTTCGGGTGCCATCTTTATTTGATTATACCCCGAGAAACCATCCATAAATGAGAAAAGGGCGAATTTGGATGTATTATCTACCAATATATCAATGTGTGGCAAGGGAAAATTGTCTTTAGGACTGGCTCGGTTCAAGTCCCGGTAGTCTACACACATTCGAACCTTGCCGTCCATTTTCGGGACTGGGACAATGTTGGCCACCCACTCTGGGTACCGCGCCACAGCTAAGAAACCTGCATCAAACTGCTTCCTTACTTCTTCTTTAATTTTTAAGGACATCTCGGGTTTCATTCTTCGTAACTTTTGCTTAACCGGGGAAGACCCAGGATTCAAAGGCAACTTATGCTACACAATGTTGGAATCCAGACCGGCATGTCTTGATATGACCACGCAAAGACATCTTGATACTCTTGAAGAAGGGTTATCAAGCCTTGACGGATAGGCGCGGTCATACCGGTTCCTACCTTTACTTCTTTCTTTTCCTCCGTGGTCCCCAAGTTTACCAATTCGGTTTCTTCTTGGTGAGGCTTCATTTCACGTTCTTCCTGAGCGACCAACCTCTCCAACTTTGGTGACAGGACGTCCTCTTCCTCTTCCTCGTTTATCGTTTGGCTTATATCTCGATCGAAATCGATTGTCAAACCCTCGTTGTTAGGATCCTCAAAGAATCGACCCTCATATCTATACCAAACAAGACAAAAGAAACAAAAACATGCAAAATGATATGAGAAAAGGTGGGACCGCAAGAACAGATGAAACAAGATCTCTTTGTTTATTTAATAAGGTAGGTTTCACAAAACAAAAGAGAAAGGAAATCTATATGCTCTAATTACATTGAATCAGCGGTATAGACTTCTGACTGGCTTATCACGCGCCAGTTCCCCACTTGGGAATCGGGGTGGCATGGTTGCACAAAACTTGGTGGGTCTTGAGGGAACTCTTCTTCTATTGCTGCCACCTCCTCCTCGGACACCATTCCAGCGCTGGTGAAACACTGGCTAATACGGTCGGGCCATACCCTATCTGCCCGAAATCTTGACGGCACGTTCCTCCTCCCCGGCATCCCGGGTTCATACCCTAATCCATACTTGTATGGATTTCCCTTGATATCGACCACGTCGGCATTCCCGAGGCAGTCCTTGCCTAGACCCATTCCGGGCTCACATCCGTTCCTGAGCATAACGCGCGCCACCATTATGGCCGCTTTGGAGAGAGAAGGTAGCGACGAACTGGGTTCCACAGAGGCGCAGCTCACCACTTCAAAGGATTGGAAAGCCGTTTCCAATGATTCTTCCGCCGCTTCTACGTATGGTGCGGAGGAGGGGCAACTCACTAACATGTCCTCTTCACCCGACACTATCACTAAAAGTCCACCCACAGCGAACTTCAATTTCTGGTGAAGCGTTGAAGGGACCACTCCCAGGGCATGAATCCACGGTCTTCCCAAGAGGCAGCTATAGGCGGGATTTATATCCATTACTTGAAACACCACGTTGCAAGTGTGGGGGCCTATCTGAATGGGAATGTCGATTTCCCCCATCACTTCCCGCCGAGTACCATCAAAGGCTCGCACCACCATCGAGCTTGGTTTTAAACGTGACGCACTAAAAGGAAGCTTTTCCAAAGTGGTCTTCGGCATTACATTTAAGCTCGATCCATTGTCGATAAGTACCTTTGCGAAAACGTGGTCCATACATCTCACCGACACATGTAGAGCCTTGTTGTGTCCTCTCCCCTCAACGGGAATCTCTTCTTCCGCAAACGCGATATAATTGTTGGTGGTTATATGATTAACGATACCTTCGAAACCATCCACTGAGATATCATGTGCTACATGGGCATCGTTAAGGACCTTCATCAACAGCGCACGATGAGGCTCGGAGTTTATGAGTAGTTCAAGCAACTGTTGGATGAGGCGGAGGAACTCATGGGCCTCTTCCAAAGTCACTGTTTTTCCTTGAAATCCCTCTTTCTTTTCAGCCCCTCTTACCACTGGAGGATCTACTTCTTTCGAGGGGGTGGCTACATCTGTGGGTTCTTGGACCATTGGCGCTTTCCCTTTAGAGGGCAATTCCGCCGGGTGAGGGGAAGCGAACACCCGACCACTGCGGGTTACGCCACTGAGGCCGGTGATGTTGGTTACCTTAGCTGATAGGGAGTCAACTTCGGTTGCAACTCTTTCGCTGGACGCGGGAGGGGTATACTTCCACGGAACGACCTTATTACTTTGATATGCAAATGGTGTTGGCTTGGGTGCCGTCCGGGGGTATATGGGCGTGGAGCCGGTCCCTTTCCTAGTAAAACATATCACTAGGGCCTTGGGGGTTAGAGGAACCTTCTTCTCTTCCGACTGCATGCAAATTTGTGGTTCTTCCCTCCCTCCTATGGACACTTCAAGCTGCCTGCAATCCATGAGCCGCTGAAGCAATTCTTCCACCGCGGGACAGGTTTCCATGTCATGCGACTCCCCGAGGTGAAACAAACATTCATCCCTTTTGTCTCCACCTCGGGAGACCATGCACGCCGCTTGCAGTGATTGATAGATGAAGCGTCTAGAAGTAACCACCTCTCCTAACCTCTTTGCCCGCGATGGCCCGTCCTCTTCGACGGCATTCACGCTAGCCCCTCCATGACTAGCTAGCGGGTTGGTTTTAACATTTGGGCCTTGCTCCTGAAACGCTAGCCAGCCGACACTAATCATGTGCTGCACTTTATACTTGAACGGGATACAGGAGTCAATATTGTGTCCGGGAGCTCCACTATGGTACACACACTAGGGTGGCTGGAAGACCTTCCCGGGTATGGCCACCACCAAATGATTCTCCAGTAATGAAGGCCATAACTCGGAGTATGCCTTGGGAATAGGGGAGAAGTTATCTTTCGGGGGCAGGTGTTGTGCATATTTATAGCTTGCGCCAGGGGCTGTATTATTAATTGGCCGGGGAGCGGCTGGAGCTGTGCATTGGGTCGGCGCTCTTTCTGCTGCGGGTGGTCATTTTACTTGAGTCGGGAGAGAATTCCCGGCTCGGATTAAAAAATTTGGGGGATTAGGCTGGTATGAGCTTTGGATATTTTGGGGTGCTTTCATCCACGTCGGGGTGGTGGTGACTGCGTGGGCGTCTCCATCTTTTTTCCTCGCGCCCACTACTGGGGCTCTTCTGTTGTTGTTGGAAGCATATTCGAACTTGCCTTTCCGTAATCCAGATTCAATCCTTTCTCCGGCGAAGACGAGATCCGCAAAGTTAGCTGGCATGTAGCCTATCAGCTTTTCATAGTAGAATGTGGGTAACGTATCTACCATAATTCTGATCATCTCCCTTTCCGTCATGGGCGGTACGACTTGGGCTGCGAGATCTCTCCATCTTTGGGCATATTCCTTAATGGACTCGTGCTCTCGCTTAGTCATACTCTGAAGCTGGTTCCGATCGGGAGCCATGTCCGTATTGTACTGGTACTGCCTAATGAAGGCAATTGCTAAGTCCTTCCATGATCGGATCTGGGAAGCTTCCAGATTGGTATACCATGCTACAGCTGCTCCGGCCAAGCTGTCTTGAAAGAAATGGACCAACAATTTTTCGTCCGCAGAATACGCCCCCATCTTTCGGCAATACATCCGAAGATGCCCCTTCGGACATGTCGTCCCTTTGTACTTATCAAAGTCCGGTACTATGAACTTGGGAGGAATGACGATATTGGGCACGAGACATAAATCCGCTAAATCCGAGAATGGGTAATTGCCAAGGCCCTCGACTGCTCTTAACCTCTCTTCGAGTGCCTCAATCTTTCCCTTATCTTCCGCGAAGGGAACAGATTCTTTTATGGGTGTGGGTGAGGCCAGGATATGGCGGACTATGTTTGGTTGGGGTAGTTCATGTGGGGACGGATCTTTGAGGTGGAGCAGGGGGCCAAGATGGGTATCTCCTTCCTCATCGTCTTGCCCGAGATAGTTGTCATAAGGCGGGAGTTGCCCCTCAAAAGTAGGGGCTTGGCTTAAATCTTCCGGAGTGGCACGGGGAGTGAAGTCCGGAGGCAAGCCATAAGGATAAGCTTGCGGACTATACCTCCGACCAAACACGGCCGTGTTTCTGTCTCGGCCCGGATTTAAAGCAGGTTCCAGTACCGGCTCCGCTTCCCTAACCGTACTGGAGGCGGTTGTCGTGGCTTTATCCTCTATGGTTTTCTGGAGTTTTAACATGACCTCCGAGATGGAAGCCATTTGATCTTTTAAGGCCGATAGATCGGCCTTCATCTGTTCTTGCACGCCCTCTTCATTATCCATTTTTCTGGATCGAGTGTTATAGGGGTGCCTTGGTGTTTTCTTAGTTATGATGAAATTCCTAAAGAAATAAACAACGGTGAGTATGCCACCAAAACATGAGTATGCAAATGGATGATCAGAGCACTTGGATCCACCCCAAGGTTTTTTAGATAACGTGATGAGTCCATAACTTCTCATTTTATAAAAAGAACAAAGCTTTCATCTAGCCAAGATTATACAAAGGTGTTACAATAGAACCTAACGATTTCTAATTATGTGGGCCATCAAATCTATCATGTGTTGACAGTAATTGATTAGCCCATGAATCTCCTCGGCGGCCGTACACACTTCGGCCATGGCTTTCGCTTTGGCTAGTAGACGCGGGAGGTCTTGACTTCCATTCAAGGTCAAGGCGAACCTATCCATCCACATAGTCGCTTCTTGATGCAATGCATCAATCACCCTCCCTCTTGCTTCTTTTTCGGCGTACACTTGTGCAAAATCCTCCACTAGCTTTTGTTCATGGGCCATAGACTGGTTCAATTCTTCCTTGTATTGCCCTATGATAGCTAGCATGCTTCGCTCTGTGGCTTCCAAGTGTCGAGCCAAACTTCTTTTGGACCTCGCGCAGGCAACTAACTCTTCTTTTAAGATCATGCCATGCACCCGTGACCGATCTCACTCCTCTCTTCGGAGCTTGAGCTCATTGTTGCTACCCCACAATGCTCCTCGGAATTTCTCTCAGCCATATTCCTCCTTGCGGGCCCTTTTGGTTTCTTGTTCAAGGGCTTTTGCAGTGGCCGCGTTTTCCTCTTGTAACTCCGTGCACTCCTTTCGGATGTGTGTAGCAGCTGATTTGAACTTCTCCTTGGCGAGCCTTGCCTTCCCTAGCTCCAATTTTAGAGCTCGGACTTCTTCATCTTCCTCTGGAGCTTCGAAGTTCTCCTCATCGATAACTTTCAATTTGGAGAGCCAATCTAACCCTCGCGTGTGAATTCTTAGCCATCCATGATAACCTCCGATGATGCCATATCCCTTGCCTTACCTTCCAAGTATTTCCGAGGCAGGCCCACTACGCCGTTCCGAATTTGCTTCGTGCGATCCAACTCCTTTGCTGAATCACCAACCACAGCTGCAATCTTGCTCAAGGAAGGAAGAAAGCCGGAGAAAAGATACGGTTTTCTCCCCCTAAGAGGGCATCCTAATATTTCCTCAAGCTCTTCAATAGTTGGTACCATTTGGAAGTCCCCAAACGTGAAACACCTCAATGGCTGGTCATAATATTGGGCGAGGGATACGACAGCTTCCGTAAATACCTCCGCTACGGCCAAATCTAGAATTTTCCCATACACTTTGCTGAAGGCTTGCCTTTGGAGAGGTCCCATCAATCGTCCTAATTCCTTGAGGCTAGTGACATCTAGACTTTGAACCTTGACTTGATAAAACCTTTTGCTGTTTTGATTTGTCCCCATCATTTACCTAAAAAAGGGGTGGATCAAGACTCCGACATGAATGATGCGATGCGTATGCATGAAACGGAAAGAAAACAAGAAAAAGGGGTAATTCATACATACGAGACCGCAAAGACCCAATTTTAATGCTACGTTTTGGGCATGATGGCGCCTCAACGTAGCATTAAAAAGGTTTACGTATTACTCTAAAGAAACCAAACATTACTAGCAAAAACTATAAACCAAAAATGCATGAGAAAGAATGGCACAGGAGCGTGTTTGCTCTTTGCCCCTATTTGGGAACCTATAGGACAATATCTAGGGGTCTCTAATAATTACTTCACAACAATTTATAACTCACACGACCATTCTCTAGAGGTATTATCACTCAAGATAATAATATTGTGGCGGTATGGAATACCAGCGACAACACATTATAAAGAGAGAAAGCTCTAGACGAGGTTTCACTATTATCAAGCAAGTCGGAGACCTAGCATGATGATAGATTCACCTCCACTCCTTACATTCCCATGAACCTGGGTATAGGGCCCCTTTTTTACTCAAACCCGTGGGTGCTTAGAATGCAGTGTAAAGAATGCGAAATAGAATTTACATTTTACACAGTTCAACAAATGCACACACGAAGTTTCACAAATCCACAATTCCTTAAAATAGGCCTAACTCACAAAAATGTCCCCAGTGGGGTCGCCAACTGTCGCAACGTGCCCTTTTGCGGGCGAGCGAGGGCGAGGCTCACGGGTGCGCTGTCCAAAGGAGGAAAGATGCGCGGAGTCGCCACCAAAGTTTATTTGTGGAAAACGTCGAAAAAACCGAAGGAAACCGGTCAAAATGAAAATTCTAAGTTCGGAAGTTGTATTTACGCTTGAGGAAGGTATTAGCACCTCTCACGTTTGTCTCAAAGGACAACAGCCTATTTTTTAGAATTGTGAAATTGTGTTATGTTACCTTTTATTTCTTTTTATTTTTTTGAGGTCGACAAAAGCGGGGCTTTTGCTCCTACGTACCCACCTTTGGAGAGGAAATAAGACCTACGTAGTTCTTTCTTAAGCGTGAATCAGGCGATTCTTTTTACTTGAGAGGTGATCATTTTAAGGCGTTGGACCTTAAAAATGATCCATTTTACTTGGTAAGAAACTGAAATGATAAATTCTCAAAACCCTATTATTGTGGACGAGCTTGACTAGGCAAGTTGATTTTAGCCTTAGTTTCACTTTAGTTATTAGTCAATTCAATTAAGAATGAGAAATCCCAAAGAGAAACTGTCCGATTGATTTTTCGCTTTATTTTACTAAAAGGGTATTTTTTTATTATTATATTATTATTTTACCTCTTTTTTGATTTCCAACGTGGTTACGGCACGACCGAACGGTCGGAATTCATTTTAACCGAAATTAATGGATGATACAATTGAAACGATCGGTGGAAATTTATTTTATATTTAGATTAGGCGAGAAATGACTTAAATAAATGGCTTAAGCACGTCAAAAGGGGGTACGAAAAGCGAATGAAAACGAGAATAAAAATACATGAAACAAAATGTGGACCACCACGGGTACATAGAATGAATTGAAAAGCTTGGTTTGAGGTACTTACCCATTGAAGACTGAAGAAAGCGAAGAACGAACGATGAATGTTGAAGAACGGTCGAGAATCTTCGCGTAATTAGTCACGGAAACGTTACGGAAGCGCCTCGGCTTGGATTTTCTTCACGGAAATAATTTTCCTCAGCAATTTCGAGAGAGGGAGAAGTGCCAAGAAGGCTGAACCCTTTTCTTCTTCACTCCTCCCCTTATTTATAGCAAAATAGGGGAGGAGCTTGCCACCCAGCTCGCCCAGGCGAGCAAGGTTGCTTCCTCCAGAAGCAACAGCCTTCTAGAGGAAGGATCTGGAAGGCCCAAGTGGGCCAGATTGCTATTCGTACCCTTTTTTTTACTAAATGCACCCCCTCTATTTTTTTGGTAATTCTTTTTTCGTAACGTTACGAAACTTTACGAATTTCGTAACGATACTTATTTTCCTTCCGCAAGGTTACGAATTCTTACGGAATATATACTTACTCTTTTTTAGCTTTCGAGGAAGTTACTGAAACTCACGGATTACGCAAAAACACCTCTTTTCGATTTCCGCCACATCACGAAATTTCACGGATTGCGCCAGCCTGCTTCCTTTTGATTTCTGACACGTCACAGGACTTCATTTATTGTGCAACAAAGGACGCCAAGTATCTCAAAGTGGCTAACCAAAGGTTGCATGTCAACAAGTAATAATCCCCGGACGAAATTAGGGTATGACAGTAATAAATACTTACTATTTTCATTTTGTGTCTTTAATAATCATTTTCTCTCAATTTCAGGTTAATTAGGCAAGCTTTGGAAAGTGTTATTTTTCACCTTCTCACTAAGCCAATATGCTGGCTTAGCGAGCGTCCACTAAGCACAACACTCCTGGGCTAAGCACGAGGAAGACTCTAAAAGAAGATGAGCTGTACAGGTTCGCTAAGCGCACCACTTCATCTCTCTAAGCGCACCGCTTCAGTTCATCCGCTAAGCGAGAAAGGCGCGCTAAGCCAAAAATCACTAATGTGCGCTAAGCGGTCCATACGTGCGCTAAGCGCATGAGCACGAACAAGGCCACCTATTTAAGCCTGAAATAAGATTTTAGAAAGGGAGTTTGGCATTTTTCTTGAAGAAGCCTCTGCCTGCACGAGAGTCTGGCCTTGGCTTGCAGCTTTTGCATGTCTAGGAAGTTCTAGAGAGAGAAAGGTCCAAGTTCCAGAGAGTTCTGAGAGATTTTACTGTGTGAAGATCTGCAGAGACGAGAGCTCGAAGCGGAAGCCATTCTGAGAGCTAGAGATGAGTTTGTGAGTGATTGTGAGATCCTAGTGGTGAAGGAGACATCCTCACCACTTGTATTTTTGCAATCTTTCATCTTGTTCTTCTCTGTGTTGTAAAGGAGGTTTCCAGACTATGGAAAGCTAAATCCTCTGTTGGATCTTCCTTGTAGGTACCTGTCATACCCTAATTTCATCCGGGGATTATTATTTGATGATATGCAACCTTTGATTGGCCGCTTCGAGATACTTGGCACCCTTCGTTGCACAATATGTGAAGTCCCGAGACGTGCCAGAAATCAAAAGGAAGCTGGGTTACGCGATCCGTGAA
This sequence comes from Glycine max, assembly GCF_000004515.6. Lineage (NCBI taxonomy): Eukaryota > Viridiplantae > Streptophyta > Magnoliopsida > Fabales > Fabaceae > Glycine > Glycine max. Next base: position 10,842,865 of record NC_038256.2, on the reverse strand, counting down.
GTTCTGTAATGTGGCAGAAACCAAAAGAGGTGTTTTTGCGCAATCTGTGAGTTTCCGTAACTTCTTCGAAAGCTAAATAAGAGTAAATATATAATCCGTAAGGATTTGTAACCTTACGGAATGAAAATAGGTGTTGTTACGAAATTCGTAAAGTTTCGTAACGTTACGGAAAAAGAATTACCAAAAAAGTAAAGCGGGATGCATTTAGTAAAAACGGGGGTACAAATAGCAATCAGGCCCAGTTGGGCCTTCCAGAAAATTCCTCCAGAAGGCGGTTGCTTCTGGAGGAAGCAACCTTGCTCGCCTGGGCGAGCCGGGTGGCAAGCTCCTCCCCTATTTTGCTATAAATAGGGGGAAGAGTGAAGGGGAAAGGGGTTCAGCCTTCTTGGCACTGCTTATTCTCTCGAAATTGCTGAGGAAAATTGTTTCCGTGAAGAAAATCCAAGCCGAGGCGCTTCTGTAACGTTTCCGTGAGTAATTACGCGAAGATTTTCAACCGTTCTTCGACATTCATCGTTCGTTCTTCGTTTTCTTCAGTCTTCAACTGGTAAGTACCCCAAACCGAGCTTTTCAATTCATTCTATGTGCCCGTGGTGGTCCACATTTTGTTTCATGTATTTTTATTCTCGTTTTCATTTACTTTCCGTACCCCCTTTTGACGTGCTTCAGTCATTTATTTAAGTCGTTTCTCGCCTAATCTAAAAATAAAATAAATTTCCACCGATCATTTGATTTGTAATATTCGTTAATTTCAGTTAAAATGAATTCCGACCGTTCGGTCATGCCATAACCATGTTGGAAATCAAAAAAGAGGTAAAATAATAATATAATAATAAAAAATACCTTTTAGTAAAATAAAGCAAAAAAATCAATCGGATGCTTTCTCTTTGGGATTTCTCATTCTTAATTGAATCGACTAATAACTAAAGTGAAACTAAGGCTAAAATCAACTCGCCTAGTCAAGCTCGTCCACAAAAAAGTCACTAAAAAGGGTTTGAAAGTTTATCATTTCAGTTTTTCCTTATCAAGTAAATGGGTCATTTTTAAGGTCCAACGCCTTAAAATGATCATCCTTTCAAGTAAAAAGAATCGCTTGATTCACGCTTAAGGAAGAACTACGTAGGTCTGATTTCCTCTTTGGATGGAGGGTACGTAGGAGCAAGAGCCCCGCTTTTGTCGACCTCAAAAAATAAAAAGAACTAAAAGTTAAGATAACACAATTTCCACAATTCTAAAAAATTGGCTGTTGTCCTTTGAGACAAATGTAGGAGGTGTTAATACCTTCCTCAAACGTAAATACAACTCCCGAACTTAGAATTTTCACTTCGACCGGTTTCCTTCGGTTTTTCCGACGTTTTCCACAAATAAACGTTGGTGGCGACTCCGCGCATCTTTCCTCCTTTGGAAAGCGCACCTGTGAGCCTCGCCTTCGCGCGCCCGCAAAAGGGTACGTTGCGACAGTTGGCGACTCCACTGGGGAATATTTTTGTGAGTTAGGCCTATTTTAAGGAATTGTGGATTTGTGAAACTTTGTGTGTGCATTTGTTGAACTGTGTAAAATGTAAATAACTATTGTCTATTTCGCATTCTTTACACTGCATTCTAAGCACCCACGGGTTTGAGTAAAAAAAGGGCCCTACACCCGGGTTCATGGGAATTTAAGGAGTGGAGGTGAATCTATCATCATGCTAGGTCTCCGACTTGCTTGATAATAGTGAAACCTTGTCTAGAGCTTTCTCTCTTTATAATGTGTTGTCGCTGGTATTCCATACCACCACAATATTATTATCTTGAGTGATGATACCTCTAGAAAACAGCCGTGTGAGTTATGAATTGTTGGGGAGTAGTTATTAGAGACCCCTAGATATTGTCCTATAGGCTCCCAAATAGGGGCAAAAGAGCAAACACGCTCCGTGCCATTTGTTCTCATGCATCTTTTTGGTAAATAGCACTAGTTTATAGTTTTGCTAGTGATGTTTGGTTTCTTTAGAGTAATACGTAACCTTTTTAATACTACGTTGAGGCGCCATCATGCCCAAAACGTAGCATTAAAATTGGATCTCTGCGGTCTCGTATGTGTGAATTACCCCTTTGTGTTGTTTTCTTTCCGTTTCATGCATACGCATTGCATCATTCATGTCGGAGTCTTGATCCACCCCTTTTTTTAGGTAAATGATGGGGACAAATCAAAACGGCAAACGGTTTTATCAAGTCAAGGTTAAAAGTCTAGATGTCACCAGCCTCGAGGAATTGGGACGATTGATGGGACCTCTCCTAAGGCAAGCCTTCCACAAAGTGTACGGGAAGATTCTAGATTTGACTGCAGCGGAGGTATTTACGGAAGCTGTCGTATCCCTCGCCCAATACTATGACCAGCCGTTGAGGTGCTTCACGTTTGGGGACTTCCAAATGGTACCGACTATTGAAGAGTTTGACGAAATACTAGGATGCCCTCTTGGGGGAAGAAGACCGTATCTTTTCTCCGGCTTTCTTCCCTCCTTGAGCAAGATTGCAGCTGTGGTCGGGAATTCGGCAAAAGAGTTGGATCGCATGAAGCAAACTCGCAACGGCGTAGTAGGCCTGCCACGGAAATACTTGGAAGGTAAGGCAAGGGATATGGCAAGCCAAGAGAAGTGGGGCCCGTTTGCAGATATACTAGCTTTGTTGATTTTTGGGGTTGTCCTCTTTCCGAACGTGGACGGTTTGGTGGACTTAGCCGCGATTGACGCTTTCCTCGCATATCACCATAGCAAGGAGAGTCCAGTGGTGGCTATCTTGGCGGATTTGTTTGACACCTTTGGCCGGAGGTGTGAGAAAAACAGTGCACGGATTGTCTGTTGTTTACCCGCTCTCTGTGTGTGGTTGGTTTCATACCTATTCCAACAAGACACAAGACACCCGTGTCCGCTTCAAAGTTATCGCTCATGCGCCGAAAAAGGAAGAATCGATTGGGACCAACATTTGGCTAGGATAGGAGGCAGCGCAATCAATTGGTTTCCTCGATGGAAGGAAGGCAAGGAGGGAGTCCTTTTCTCATGCGGGGACTACCCTAATGTTCCGTTGTTAGGGACAAGGGGTTGCATTAACTATAATCCCACACTTGCCATAAGACAGTTAGGGTACCCCATGAGGGGAGCGCCAATAGAGGAGAGTCTCTCGCCTCTCCTTGTGAGGGATCTAGGAGCGCAAAGTCTCAAGGTTATACAAAGAGTCCACAAGGCGTGGAGAAGTCCGTTGAGGAAAGACAAGGAGCTTAGGGGCATCCGTAATGGCGTCATCAGTGGTTATCATGGATGGCTAAGAGTTCACACACGAGGGTTAGATTGGCTCTCCAAGTTGAAAGTTATCAATGAGGAGAACTTCGAAGCTCCGGAGGAAGATGAAGAAGTCCAAGCTCTAAAATTAGAGCTAGGGAAGGCAAGACTCGCCAAGGAGAAGTTCAAATCAACCGCTACACACATCCGAAAAGAGTGCACCGGGTTACAAGAGGAAAACGTGGCCACTGCAAGAGCCCTTGAACAAGAAACCAAAAGGGCCCACAAAGAGGAATATGGCCGAGAGAAATTCCGAGGAGTATTGTGGGGTAGCAACAATAAGCTCAAGCTCCGAAGAGAGGAAAGAGACCGGTCACGGGTGCATGGCATGATCTTAAAAGAAGAGTTAGCTACTTGCGCAAGGTCCAAGAGGAGTTTGGCTCAACACTTGGAAGCCACGGAGCAAAGCATGCTAGCTATCATAGGGCAATACAAGGAAGAGTTGAACAAGTCTGTGACCCATGCACAAAAGCTAGCGGAGGATTTTGCACAAGTATACGCCGAAAAAGAAGCAAAAGGGAGGGTGATTGATGCATTGCATCAAGAAGCGACTATGTGGATGGATAGGTTCGCCTTGACCTTGAATGGAAGTCAAGACCTCCCGCGTCTATTAGCCAAAGCAAAAGCCATGGCCGAAGTATGTACGACCCCCGAGGAGATTCATGGGCTAATCAATTACTGTCAACACATGATAGATTTGATGGCCCATATAATTAGAAACCGTTAGGTTCTCTTGTAACACCTTTGTATAATCTTGGCTAGATGAAAGCTTTGTTCTTTTTATAAAATGAGAAGTTCTGAACTCATCATGTTATCTAAAAAACCTTGGGGTGGATCCAAGTGCTCCGATCATTCATTTGCATATTCATGTTTTGGTGGCATACTCACCGTTGTTTATTTCTTTAGGAATTTCATCATAACTAAGAAAGCACAAAGGCACCCCTATAACACTCGATCCAGAAAAATGGCTAATGAAGAGGGTGTGCAGGAACAGATGAAGGCCGATCTATCGGCCTTAAAAGATCAAATGGCTTCCATCTCGGAGGTCATGTTAAAACTCCAGAAAACTATAGAGGATAAAGCCACGACAACCGCCTCCAGTACAGTTAGGGAAGCGGAGCCGGTGCTACAGCCCGCCTTAAATCTGGGCCGAGACAGAAACACGGCAGTGTTTGGTCAGAGGTATAGTCCGCAAGCTTACCCCAATGGCTTGCCTCCGGACTTCGCTCCCCGTGCCGCCCTGGAAGATTTAAGCCAAGCCCCTACCTTCGAGGGGCAACTCCCACCTTATGACGACTATCCCGTGCAAGACGATGAGGAAGGAGATACCCATCTCGGCCCCCTGCACCACCTCAAAGATCCATCCCCCCATGAACTACCCCAACCAAGCATAGTCTGCCATGTCCCGGCTTCACCCGCACCCGTAAAAGAATCTGTTCCCTTCGCGGAAGATAAGGGAAAGATTGAGGCGCTTGAAGAGAGGTTAAGAGCAGTCGAGGGCCTCGACAATTACCCATTCTCGGATTTAGCGGACTTACGTCTCGTGCCCAATATCGTTATTCCTCCCAAGTTCAAAGTACTGGACTTTGATAAGTACAAAGGGACGACATGTCCGAAAGGGCATCTTCGGATGTATTGCCGAAAGATGGGGGCGTATTCTGCGGACGAAAAGTTGTTGGTCCATTTCTTTCAAGACAGTTTGGCCGGAGCGGCTGTAGCATGGTATACCAATCTAGAAGCTTCCCAGATTCGATCATGGAAGGACTTGGCAACTGCCTTCATTAGGCAGTACCAGTACAATATTGATATGGCTCCCGATCGGAACCAGCTTCAGAGTATGACTAAGCGAGAGCATGAGTGCATTAAGGAATATGCCCAAAGATGGAGAGATCTCGTAGCCCAAGTCGTACCGCCCATGACGGAGAGAGAGATGATCACGATTATGGTAGATACGTTACCCACGTTCTACTATGAAAAGCTGATAGGCTACATGCCAGCTAACTTTGCGGATCTCGTCTTCGCCGGAAAAAGAATTGAATCTGGATTAAGGAAAGGCAAGTTCGAATATGCCTCCAATGCGGCCCCCAACAACAACAGAAGAGCCCTAGTAGTGGGCGCGAGGAAAAAGGAAGGAGATGCCCACGCGGTCACCACCGCCCCGACATGGATGAAAGCACCCCAAAATATCCAAAGCTCATACCAGCCCAATCCCTCGAATTTTTCAATCCGAGCCGGATGTTCCCTCCCGACTCAAGTAAAAGGATCGCCCGCGGCAGAGAGAACGCTGGCCCAGCACACAGCTCCAGCCACGCCCCGGCCAGTCAACAATACAACAATACAACCCCCGGCCCGAGCTATAATAATGCACAGCGCCCACTCCCGAAAGATGACTTCTCTCCTATTCCCATGGCATACTCCGAGTTATGGCCTTCATTATGGGACAATCGTTTGGTGGTGGCCATACCTGGGAGGGTCTTCCAGCCACCCTACCCCAGGTGGTATGACCCGGGTGCCAAATGTGAGTACCATAGTGGAGCTCCCGGACACAACATTGACTCCTGCCGCCCGTTCAAGTATAAAGTGCAGCACCTAATCAGTGCCGGCTTGCTATCGTTTCAAGAGGAAGGCCCAAATGTTAAAACCAACCCGCTAGCTAGTCATGGAAAGGCTAGCGTAAACGCCATCCAAGAGGATGGTCCATCGCGGGCAAGGAGATTAGGAGAGGTGGCTACTTCCAGACGCTTCATCTACCAATCGCTGCAAGCGGCGTGTATGGTCTCCCGTGGCAGAGGCGAAATAGACGAATGTTTGTTTCACCTTGGGGAGTCGCACGACATGGAAACCTGTCCCGCGGTAGAAGAATTGCTTCAGCGGCTCATGGACTGGGGGCAGCTTGAAGTGTCCAAAGGAGGGAGGGAAGAACCCCAGATTTGTATGCAGTCGGAAGAAAAGAAGGTTCCGCTAACCCCCAAGGCCCTAGTAATATGTTTTACTAGGAAGGGGACCGGCTCTACACCTATATACCCCCGGACAGCGCCCAAGCCGACGCCATTTGCATATCAAAGCAATAAAGCCGTTCCGTGGAAGTATACCCCTCCCGCGTCCGGCGAATGAGTTGCAACCGAAGTTGACTCCCTGTCAGCTAAGGTGACCAAAATCACCGGCCTCAGTGGCGTGACCTGCAGTGGTCGGGTGTTCACTTCCCCTCGCTCGGCGGAGTTTCCCTCCAAGGGGAAAGCGCCCATGGTCCAAGAGCCCACAGACGTGGCCACCCCCTCGAAAGAAGTTGATCCTCCAGTGGTAAGAGCGGCTGAAAAGAAAGAGGGCCTTCAAGGAAAGACGGTGACTTTGGAAGAGGCCCATGAGTTCCGTCGCCTCATCCAACAAAGCGAGTTTAAGGTAGTCGAGCAACTGAATAAAACTCCAGCAAGGATCTCGTTGCTTGAACTGCTCATAAACTCCGAGCCTCATCGTGCGCTGTTGATAAAAGTCCTCAATGAAGCCCATGTAGCCCACGATATCTCAGTGGAAGGTTTTGAAGGCATCATTAATCATATAACCACCAACAATTATATCGCGTTTGCGGAAGAAGAGATTCCCGTAGAGGGGAGAGGACACAACAAGGCTTTTCATGTGTCGGTAAGGTGTATGGACCATGTTGTCGCAAAGGTGCTTATCGACAATGGAACGAGTTTAAATGTGATGCCGAAGACCACTTTGGAAAAGCTTCCTTTTAGTGCGTCACGGTTAAAACCAAGCTCGATGGTGGTACGAGCCTTCGATGGTACTCGGCGGGAAGTAATGGGGGAAATCGACATTCCCATTCAGATAGGCCCCCACACTTGTAATGTGTTGTTTCAAGTGATGGATATAAATCCCGCCTATAGCTGCCTCTTTGGAAGACCTTGGATTCATGTGCTGGGAGTGGTCCCTTCAACGCTTCACCAGAAATTGAAGTTCGCAGTGGGTGGAATTTTAGCGATAGTGTCGGGTGAAGAGGATATGTTAGTGAGCTGCCCCTCCTCCGCACCATACGTAGAAGCGGCGGAAGAATCATTGGAAACGACTTTCCAATCCTTCGAGGTGGTGAGCTGCGCCTCTGTGGAACCGAGTCCATTGCTACCTTCTCTCTCCAACGCAGCCATAATGGTGGCACGAGTTATGCTCAGGAACGGATTTGATCCCGGAATGGGTCTAGGCAAGGACGGCCTCGGGAATGCCGACGTAGTCAATATTAAGGGAAATCCGTACAAGTATGGATTGGGGTATGAACCCGGGATGCCGGGGAGGAGGAATGTGCTGTCAAGATTTTGGGTGGATAGAGTATGGCCCGGTTGTATTAGCCAGTGTTTCACCAGTGCCGGAATGGTGTCCGAGGAGGAGGTGGCCGCAGTAGAAGAGGAGTTCCCTCAAGACCCGCCAAGTTTTGTCCAACCATGCCATCCCGATTCCCAAGTGGGGAACTGGTGCGTGATAAGCCAGTCAGAAGTCTATACCGCTGATTCAATGTAATTAGAGCCTATAGATTTCCTTTCTCTTTTGTTTTGTGAAACCTACCTTATTAAATAAAACAAAGAGATCTTGTTTCATCTGTTCTTGCAATTCCACCTTTTCTCATATCATTTTGCATGTTTTTGTTTCTTTTGTCATGTTTGGTATAGATATGAGGGTCGATTCTTTGAGGATCCTAACAACGAGGGTTTGACAATCGATTTCGATCGAGATGTAAGCCAAACGATAAATGAAGAAGAGGAAGAGGACGTCCTTTCACCAGAGTTGGAGAGGTTGATCGCTCAGGAAGAACGTGAAATGAGGCCTCACCAAGAAGAAACCGATTTGGTAAACTTAGGAACCACGGAGGAAAATAAAGAAGTAAAGGTAGGAACCGGAATGACCGCGCCTATCCGCCAAGGCTTGATAACCCTTCTTGAAGAGTATCAAGACGTCTTTGCATGGTCATATCGAGACATGCCCGGTCTGGATTCCGACATTGTGCAAAATAAGTTGCCTTTGAATCCTGGGTCTTCCCCGGTTAAGCAAAAGCTACGAAGAATGAGACCCTAGATGTCTTTAAAAATTAAAGAAGAAGTAAGGAAGCAGTTTGATGCAGGTTTCTTAGCTGTAGCTCGGTACCCAGAGTGGGTGGCCAACATTATCCCCGTCCCGAAAAAGGACGGCAAGGTTCGAATATGTGTAGACTACTGGGACTTAAACCGAGCCAGTCCTAAAGACAATTTTCCCCTGCCACACATTGATATATTGGTAGATAATACGGCCAAGTTCGCACTTTTCTCGTTCATGGATGGTTTCTCGGGGTATAACCAAATAAAGATGGCTCCCGAAGATATAGAGAAGACCACTTTCGTCACCCTATGGGGAACGTTCTGCTATAAAGTGATGGCCTTCGGTTTGAAAAATGCTGGGGCAACCTATCAGCGTGCCATGGTGGCGTTGTTCCATGACATGATGCATATGGAGATAGAGGTCTACGTAGATGACATGATTGCCAAGTCTCGGACTGAGGACGAACACCTCGTCAATCTACGTAAGTTGTTTGGAAGGTTGCGGAAATACCAACTAAAGCTAAACCCAACCAAATGTACCTTCGGGGTAAAGTCAGGGAAGTTGATAGGATTTATCGTAAGCCAGAAAGGGATAGAGATAGATCCCGAGAAAGTAAAGGCCATTCTTGAGATGCCGGAACCACGCACGGAGAAGCAGGTTCGGGGGTTCTTGGGCAGGTTGAATTATATCGCGAGATTTATCTCGCAACTCACCCCTACTTGTGAGCCCATTTTCAAGCTATTACGTAAGAACCAGGCGGTCCTGTGGAACAGTGACTGCCAAGAGGCCTTCGAGAAGATTAAACAGAGTCTCGCAAACCCCCCGGTGCTCATGCCACCTGTAACAGGAAGACCTCTTTTCCTGTACATGACCGTGCTTGACGAGTCTATTGGGTGCGTGTTGGGTCAGCACGATGATTCTGGGAAAAAGGAGCAAGCCATCTACTATCTAAGCAAGAAGTTTACCGCATGTGAGATGAATTACTCAATGCTGGAAAGGACATGTTGTGCTTTGGTATGGGCATCACATCGGCTTAGGCAGTACATGCTCAGCCATACCACGTGGCTTATTTCCAAAATGGATCCCGTGAAATACATCTTTGAGAAACCGGCCCTCACGGGACGAATCGCTAGGTGCCAGGTACTATTATCTGAATTCGATATCATTTATGTCACCCAATAGGCGGTAAAGGGAAGCGCCTTGGCGGATTATTTGGCCCAGCAACCCCTCCAGGATTATCGGCCGATGCACCCCGAGTTCCCAGATGAAGATACCATGGCCCTATTAGAAGAGAAGCGGACGCACGAGGACAGGGACAAATGGATTGTTTGCTTCGATGGGGCATCTAATGCTTTCGGCCACGGAGTAGGGGCAGCCCTTGTATCCCCGGATGATCAGTGTATTCCTTTCACGGCTAGGCTAGGTTTTGATTGTACCAACAATATGGACGAGTACGAAGCATGCGCCCTCGGGGTTCAGGTGGCCATTGATTTTGATGTAAAACTACTCAAAGTGTATGGAGACTCAGCTTTGGTGATACGCCAGTTGAAAGGAGAATGGGAAACTAGGGATCCGAAGTTGATACCCTATCAAACTCACATCTTGAGGTTAGCCAAGTACTTTGACAACATTGCTTTCCACCACATACCTTGGGAAGAGAATCAAATGGCTGATGCATTAGCCACCCTGGCATCCATGTTTCAACTTGCCCCACATGGGGATCTGCCGTACATCGAATTCAAATCTCAGGGCAGGCCGGCATATTGTTATGCAATAGAGGAAGAGCGGGATGGGAAACCGTGGTATTTCGACATCAAACAATATGTCGAGAACAAAGAATACCCACCAGGGATTTCTGACAATGACAAAAGGACATTGAGGAGATTGGCTACTGGTTTCTTTGTAAGTGGTACCATCCTGTACAAACGGAACTACGACATGACCCTCCTACGATGCATAGATGCCAAAGAGGCGAACTTCATGATTGAGGAGATCCATGAGGGTTCATTTGGGACACATGCCAATGGGCATGCTATGGCCAGAAAGATCCTTAGGGCCGGTTATTACTGGCTCACTATGGAAAGCGATTGCTGCACCCATGTAAGGAAGTGTCATAAATGTCAGGCATACGCGGACAATGTCAATGTTCCGCCACATCCTTTGAATGTTATGTCCGCCCCTTGGCCTTTTTCCATGTGGGGAATAGATGTCATTGGGGCCATCGAACCCAAAGCGTCGAACGGTCACCGCTTCATTCTTGTGGTGATAGATTACTTCACCAAATGGGTCGAAGCGGCTTGCGGTTTTTGCTCCCCTAAGCCACTTTTGGTTGCGTTTTGCTTTCGTTTTTGGTGTTTCTACTCACTCCAACAAGTAAGTATTCAATCCTTGAGTTTTTAGCTTCCCATTGGTGTGTTTTCTTCATCTTTTGGTGCTCTAAATTATGAGAACGTGCTTATATTTTGGGGGCAGTTTTGGGTTGCTTTGATGCTTGATTTGTTGAGTTGAGGATTTGTGTGAGAAGGCCTTAGGCCTGTGTTGTATTCTGAAGCAATGGGGCATGCCACATTGCCCCCATTCTCTTGCAATTTATGTCCAAACGTGCGCTCACCAAGTGCTCGATGAAATGCCCCAATGATATATGAATATGATTTTGTAAAATTGGGAGAGTGGGACTGTTTCATATATGTAGGTACAGCATAGGAGATTCAAAATAGGTGCCCACATGTAATTCCAAGCTTAGGAACCCAAACTTGTAGCTTCAATGCAAGGAAACATACTTATGGCTAAGAACCTGAATTTTGGTTTTAGAAGTAGAAAAGCATGAAAATTAGGACTTGCTTGTGAGAGTTTTTATTTGAATTTGGGCTGCCCCATGTTTGATACTTTGCATAGAGGTAGCATGGAAAACACCTTGCAGGAGTGTGCATATATATGTGAATATAAGGGGCATGAAATTCCTAGCAAAATGTGAGGGATTATCTTCCTAAATGAATATATGATAGCGTGGAATTCCCTTTTGAATGCAAGTGTGTGCAAGATATAATTAGCTTTCCAATATGCATATAAATAAATGTGAGTGAAACAATAAAATTTGTATGATATATATTTCAAATATGTGTAAGTAGTTTGTAAATAGCAAATATTTAGGATATAATTAGGTGTAAAGTTTGACGCAACGCCTTGAGCATGAGAATGTGTGATCTTTTCAAGATGCACATAGATGTATGGCAATTAGAATGTGTTGGGTGTCCTTGTATGTTGACATAAATACTAGGATATTTTTACACGTACGCATGTGCATAAATGTGTTACTTTAAACATGCGTATGAGTCCATTCTAAACCGGAGGGATTAGCATGTCATTTTTATGGTAAAATAAGAATCATCTTGTAAAACTAACTTCCAAATGTTTGTTCTCGCAAGAAATGGCCCCAAGGAAGCTTGCCTCAAAGAGATCCAGGAAGGATAAAGCGGCTGAAGGAACCAGTTCCGCTCCCGAATATGACAGCCACCATTTTAGGAGCGCAGAGCACCAGCAGCGCTTCGAGGCCATCAAGGGATGGTCATTTCTCCGGGAGCGACGCGTGCAACTCAGGGACGAAGAGTATGCCGACTTCCAGGAGGAGATAGTTCGCCGGCGGTGGGCATCACTGGTTACCCCCATGGCCAAGTTCGACCCAGACATCGTCCTCGAGTTTTATGCCAATGCTTGGCCTACAGAGGAGGGCGTGCGAGATATGCGATCCTGGGTGAGGGGTCAGTGGATCCCGTTCGATGCGGATGCTCTCAGTCAGTTCCTGGGATATCCTTTAGTCCTGGAGGAGGGTCAGGAGTGCGAGTATGGCCAGAGGAGGAACCGGGCCGATGGGTTTGATGAGGAGACCATCGCCCAATTGCTATGTATAGCGGGGCAGGATTTTGCCCGGACTGCTGCTGGAAGACGGGTGCGGATCATGCGCACCAACATGACCACCCTGACTCAGATCTGGATGACGTTGCTACTCAGCAACATCCAGCCCAGCGACCATAATTCCGACCTCCCCCTGCCGAAGTGTCAGCTGGTGTACGCCATCCTGACACGGATGAACATTCACGTGGCTCAGTTAATCGCTGATGCCATCTATCTATTTGCAGGTATGGCGCCTACCAGGCACCCTCTGGACCCGGATAAGTCCAACAGGGCCCTGGAATTTCCCGCTTTGATCACAGGACTCTGCCAGTCGTTCGGAGTCCCCGTCGCACCTAGCAAGGTGATTCGGCCGCCCATCACCCGAGCTTTTATTGAGAAGTATTGCATGCAGAGACAGGCCCAGGGTGATGTTTCGCAGGCCGCAGACGCGCCGCCACCTCATCAGGCTGGCCCAACTGGATCATTTGATACGGAGCAGTATTTACGGCATTTGGTTCGCCAGTAGGCGGCCAACCACCAGGCGCATGTACAGACCCATGATTGTCTTTACCAGTTGAGCCTCAGCCTACAGAGCCAGGGTTTTACTTCTTTTCCATGCCCTACTCCGGATCAGTTCAGGGCAGACGTCGCATGGCCCGGAGATTGGCCTGAGGCCCGGGCAGGAGAGACACCAGCAGAGGCTCCCGACGAGGCAGATGAGGCCCGCGAGGATGAGGAGATGACTGATTTGCTTGATTTCTTGGGAGGGAGCGGAGCCACATGATTGGGAGATCCCTAGATCCGTATTTCTTTTTACGTTATGTTTTTGTTTCCATTTTTTCCTGTTACATATCATCTTATTTTTGTTTAACTGAGGGACTAACGTTTGTTTCGTGTTGATTGACTTTTGTTTTGTACATACATATCGTTTGAGTCGTTACGTTAGTACTTGTTTCATTGTTGTCAATAGTGTTTGTAGAAATTCCAGAATCGCGTAGAATTTTTTCATTTAGGAACGTCGTCCTAAAAATAAAATGAACCAAAATCATGATAAAAAAAGGAGAGAAGTGTTGTGAATAAAATTTCTGCGTATATAAAAAAAAGGAAAATGTGCATAGAAGGGTTTTTTATAAAAAAAATACGTGTAGAGGGATTCTTGTGTGTGTGAACAACGAGTGTATATAAAGAAACCTTTGTATGAACCATAGGTGTGCGTTGGAGAAAAACGAAAAAGATCTTTGAATGTAAATAGGGTTTGACGGTGTTCCAATGCATATACAGAAAAAGTTTGTCATGTATAAGAGTGTAGATATACAAACAAAATTTTCTTCATAGAGGACCATAGGTGTATAATTTTGTGAATATATAAAAATGAAACAAAAAGGAAAAAGAAAGAAACATCGCGAGGGTCGACATGTTATAGTTACGAAGTATAAATCATTCGTAAAGAGCAAACGTATCTTCTGGAAACAAGGGACTGACGCTAAGAGTTTATTTTCCGGAATAACCGAGATAAGAATGGATGAATTCATTGAACTGATGAAAGAACATAACTTGGAAAGTTGGGTCTATTTGTGTAAATTCCCAACCATAGTATCACAATGCCATAAACGGGATGCTTGAGTGCCCACCTGGCTGTAGCCATGACTAATTTTGCACGTTGTTTTCAAATCATCATTGTCACGCGTGCCTTATAGAATAATATGGAAGTTCGGCTCAAGACCGACACCTTGACACCCAAATTTGTTTTGCCTCAAATATCAAGATTGGGTTCCCACGATAAAAGCCCCCATTGAGACACAACCTTAGACCTTTTTGAACCTTGGCCTATAAAAAGAATCCTCATTCGTTTCCCCGAAGCAAAGGACAGCGGAATCTCCTCAAGGGAGAGCGAATAGAATGCTAAAACCCGATTTCCCAAAGAAAGGGATGGAGAAGGAGAAGTGAAAAGAAAGAAAAGGAAGAAATGGGAAGAAGGAAAAAAAAGATGAAAATAAAGAAAAGAACAATAAAAAAGAAAGAAAAAAAAGGGATTCCCGATCAAAGATCGAAGGGAAGTAAAAATGGAAAAGAAGCAATTCTCAATCAATGGAAGAAAGAGAACGGAAGATCTTCAGACCAGATAAATTTTTGGCAAGGTAAATGATTGTCGGCAAAGGAAAACGCATTTTTGGTGTCTCTTCCTTTCAGATTGCCATTCGAGGTCATTCTTGACTGGCGATATCCCACCCCACATGAACAAAGAGGAAAAGACCGAAACACCCAGCTTCCTCTCCAAAAAAAAAAAAAAAACACTACCCTCGAGAAAATCCCATTGATCCGTGATCGTACGTGTGATCTTTGATTCGATAGGAAATCGGGTGCAAAATAAAGTCATGGTGCAGTTATGGTTTGGGATTAGGATCAAACACTTGCCTGTGTGAGTTTTATACACTATGAGTGATTTATTTTCAGTTTAGCCCGACGTTTCCCCTGCATGGTCATTTAAAAGCTAAATGTTGACGTCCTGCCCTTCATTTTCGGTTACAAGGAAGATTACCCTTGGCACAAGTACATTGTTTCTCTAAGATATGGTGCTCTCACGAATAATTTATTTTTCTTTGCAAAAAGCATGTCTACTTTTTTTGGAGACCCATGAATTCATTGCCTAGCGCTGTTCGCCAATTCTCCATTCTCCACTTTTTTCGGAGACCCATGAATTTACTGCCTAGCGCTGTTCATGCGTCCTCCACCAACGAGTCTGGAGCCCCGTGAATTTATTGCCTAGCGCTGTTCGCCAATTCTCCATTCTCCACTTTTTTCGGAGACCCATGAATTTATTGCCTAGCGCTGTTCATGTGTCCTCCACCAACGAGTCTGGAGCCCCACGAATTTATTGCCTAGCGTTGTTCGCCAATTCTCCATTCTCCACTTTTTTCGGAGACCCATGAATTTATTGCCTAGCGCTGTTCATGTGTCCTCCACCCACGAGTCTGAAGCCCCGCGAATTTATTGCCTAGCGCAGTTCGCCAATTCTCCATTCTCCACCTTTTTTCGGAGCCCCATGAATTTATTGCCTAGCGTTGTTCATGTGTCCTCCACCAACGAGTCTGGAGCCCTGCGAATTTATTGCCTAGCGCTATTCGCCAATTCTCCAATCTCCACTTTTTTCGGAGACCGATGAATTTATTGCCTAGCGCTGTTCATGTGTCCTCCACCAACGAGTCTGGAGCCCCGCGAATTTATTGCCTAGCGCTGTTCGCCAATTCTCCATTCTCCACCTTTTTTCGGAGCCCCGTGAATTTATTGCCTAGCGCTGTTCATGTGTCCTCCACCATCGAGTCTGGAGCCCCGCAAATTTATTGCCTAGCGCTGTTCGCCAATTCTCCATTCTCCACTTTTTTTGGAGACCCATGAATTTATTGCCTAGCGCTGTTCATGTGTCCTCCACCCACGAGTCTGGAGCCCCGCGAATTTATTGCCTAGCGCTGTTCGCCAATTCTCCATTCTCCACTTTTTTTCGGAGACCCATGAATTTATTGCCTAGCGCTGTTCATGTGTCCTCCACCAATGAGTCTGGAGCCCCGCGAATTTATTGCCTAGCGCTGTTCACCAATTCTCCATTCTCCACTTTTTTCAGAGCCCCATGAATTTATTGCCTAGCGCTGTTCATGCATCCTCCACCCATGAGTCTGGAGCCTCGCGAATTTATTGCCTAGCGCTGTTCGCCAATTCTCCATTCTCCACTTTATTCGGAGACCCATGAATTCATTGCCTAGCGCTGTTTATGTGTCCTCCACCATAGAGTCTGGAGCCCCGCGAATTCATTGCCTAGCGCTGTTCATGTGTCCTCCGCTATCAAGCACGGAGCCTCTGGTGACTGGGAAATATGTTTTTTTTTTGTTATTTTCCGATCGGTTCCTTCGCCAAACATGTGCATATGTGTATGTTATGTTATCGGTGTTCTTTGTTATTTGTGTTTGTTTTGTGTTGTGCAGAGAAAGAAGAAGGAGAGACGATAGTCGTTATAGACTAATCACGGAAAGGGCAGGACGGACGAAATCAGTGTCTTATCTTTGCTTTTCTCTTATCTCCGATAAGAGGTAAGTAAAGAGGGGCAACTGTCATACCCTAATTTCGTCCGGGGATTATTATTTGATGATATGCAACCTTTGATTGGCCGCTTTGAGATACTTGGCACCCTTCGTTGCACAATATGTGAAGTCCTGAGATGTGCCAGAAATCAAAAGGAAGCAGGGTTACGTGATCCGTGAAGTTCCGTAATGTGGCAGAAACCAAAAGAGGTGTTTTTGCGCAATCTGTGAGTTTCCGTAACTTCTTCGAAAGCTAAATAAGAGTAAATATATAATCCATAAGGATTCGTAACCTTACGGAATGAAAATAGGTGTTGTTACAAAATTCGTAAAGTTTCGTAACGTTACGGAAAAAGAATTACCAAAAAAGTAAAGGGGTGCATTTAGTAAAAAGGGGGGTACAAATAGCAATCAGGCCCACTTGGGCCTTCCAGAAAATTCCTCCAGAAGGCGGTTGCTTCTGGAGGAAGCAACCTTGCTCGCCTGGGCGAGCTGGGTGGCAAGCTCCTCCCCTATTTTGCTATAAATAGGGGGAAGAGTGAAGAGGAAAGGGGTTCAGCCTTCTTGGCACAGCTTATTCTCTCGAAATTGCTGAGGAAAATTGTTTCCGTGAAGAAAATCCAAGCCGAGGCGCTTCCGTAACGTTTCCGTGAGTAATTATGCGAAGATTTTCAAGCGTTCTTTGACATTCATCGTTCGTTCTTCGTTTTCTTTAGTCTTCAACTGGTAAGTACCCCAAACCGAGCTTTTCAATTCATTCTATGTGCCCGTGGTGGTCCACATTTTGTTTCATGTATTTTTATTCTTGTTTTCATTTACTTTCCGTACCCCCTTGTGACGTGCTTCAGTCATTTATTTAAGTCGTTTCTCGCCTAATCTAAAAATAAAATAAATTTCCACCGATAATTTGATTGGTAATATCCGTTAATTTCAGTTAAAATGAATTCCGACCGTTCAGTCATGTCGTAACCATGTTGGAAATCAAAAAAGAGGTAAAATAATAATATAATAATCAAAAATACCTTTTATGTTTGTTTTTCTCTTGACTTGGTGACTGCTGCTCTTGTTAGTGCTTTGTATGCATAGTAAATCTTCTGCAGATGATTTAGTTCCATGAGATTGGGAGCTTTTTAAAGGGGTGAGATGAATATCTTGACGGTACACGATCAAGAGTGGGAACAGGAGTTAAGTCTTTACAATCAATATGAAGAAGAAAGAACTCCTAATCTTGAAAGTGTGTTTAAGGAATTCATGGTATATCATGCTAGCTCAAAAGCCAATCAAAATTCAATGAAAAATCATGGAATTCATTTTGGCAATAGTTA
Source organism: Glycine max (assembly GCF_000004515.6). NCBI lineage: Eukaryota > Viridiplantae > Streptophyta > Magnoliopsida > Fabales > Fabaceae > Glycine > Glycine max. The sequence continues at coordinate 10,825,198 of NC_038256.2, read as the reverse complement.
CTCAGTAGAAAAATTTCAAGAGGGACCAGAGTTACAACCTTACTATCAAAATGAAGCATAAAGAGGTTCCAATCTGGATAAATTGTTGATGCAATTCAAGGAAATAACTAAATTAACTCAACGAGCACTCCAAAATGTAGAAATCTAGGTTGGTGTGCTGGCCGAAGAAGTGACTCAATTTATGTCCAGACGAGAAAAATACGTTGTAAAGGTTGAAGCTCAAGAGAAAAGCCCTGTAAAAGAGCATGAGTCAAGAGAAAAAGATGAGGAACAAGCACAACAACAATGGGAGAAGTACTCAATAGTAGAAAACCAACAAGAAAATATTCTCCAAAGCAATAACCTTCCTCATCAACTGATTGACAAGAAAGGAAGGCAAGAAGAGCATGAGGAAACCTTAAGTGCCATTCTTTCTTTAATAACTAACACCTTTCTTGAAATGATTTGGAATGCCCTTCCAGATTATATGAAGTTCATGAAATTTCTAGCTAAAAGGCGAAACTTCAAGGAAGATGTGTTCTTTGTGACTTTCATGCCACCTTGAAGGTAGTAAGCTATGCGTCAAGCTAATGACGTTAAAGAAGCGCTTCCTGGGAGGCAACCCAGTTTTTAATTTCTGTTATCTTTGTTTTTCATGCATTTAATCATGTGGAACTTGTTGTATGATCTGTACATAGGAGTATATCAACCAATCTTTTAATGTTTAACATAAGGGTTTCAATTTCTTGGAAAAAGGACTGAAAAATAACTTAGAAATCTTTTTTTCTGAAAAATAGCCCTTTCGCTAAGCGCATCTCTATTCATGCGCTAAGTCGCGAGTCTCAAGCGCTTAGCGCCCAACCCTTGCATTTGAGGCTGATTTGGTCCGCTAAGCTGGTCGAGGTTGAGCTAAGCTAACTTCAATTCGATCTGAATTCAGCTAAGCTTCAGCCTGATCGCTAAGCGATAGCTTATCCATGGCTAAGCGTGACCTATTGTCATCAAGCGCAATTCCTTACAGCAATAATTGAGGTCCATGAAGCTAAGCGCCAGTGATGGCAGCTAAGTGAGATTCATCGCGGCAATATGAGTGCTATGCGAGTCCCTCTTAGCTAAGCGCATACTCCTCTGTACTTAGGATGCATCATTTTAGCTAAGCTGGCCAGAGCCTGACTTAGCGAGAGTTGTAGCTTTTCTAATCTGCAGACCTCGCTAAGCGGACTTACCCTCACGCTAAGCCAAGTCTCTGTTAAACAAAAATTGATTTGAATTTCAAATGTCGGCTAAGTGCATGGGTCCGCTAAGTGAGCCTTGTTGAGAAACCAAACGTCTCTCTTGCTCGCTTAGCGTAGAGGTTTGCTAAGCGAGAGTATCGAAAAACTACTTAAGGGAGTGTAACAGCAGTTACACTCACATTTGCCAGATTCCGAAAACCTCGCCTCTACATTCTCTCTCTCCAAAAATTTGCACATTTTGCATTTGTACTCTCTTTGTGCATTTTTGACTTTGAAGCATCAATCATACACCATCCAAGTAATTCCCTTGATTCTTTTTCTCTTTTTCATGTCTTAACTCTAGGGTAGAAGACTTTAACTATAGCTTTAGATTTTTAGGGTTTTTATATTTTGTTAGAATTAGTTTAAGATTAGGGCTATGTAAGCTTGTGTACTGAATTGAGTATGAGGCACACATTGCGTGTCTGATATGCCTTTTAGAGGCTTGAAATGTGCAAGAAAACGAACTGCATTTTCTGGAAAACGCGATGAACTCGCTAAGCGAGCACGCTGTGCTAAGCGAGTTCATCAATACTCATTGTATGTAAGCATTATCTGAAAAACTCGCTAAGCGCACTTACCGCGCTAAGCGAGTTTATCTTTTGAGGATGAACACTCATCCTCTTGCTGAACTACCTGTGGCTAAGCGAGGCTGAATCGCTAAGCCCAGGTAACTTAACCAAATTTTGTGTTGTAAGCCTTGCACTAAGCAGAGTTTACCTGAGCTAAGCGCATTTCATGACAACAACTTTTAGGCTGAGCGAGCTTAGCTTCAGCTAAGCCGACATGTTATGTTGCTCAAGGCGCATTGAGGGAGTTGTATCCCGCTAAGCGCCTATTGTTAATTTTAGCCTTTATTGTTGTTGTTTATCTTGAACGATTTTGGTTTAAGGAATTTTGAGTTCTTTTTAGTTACAGATGGAATCAAGAAAAAGAGCTAGAACGGAAGACATCCCTTCGTCATCCACTCCAGATCCTCCGTTAGTAACTGTAGGACAGCATGTCCAAAGCTCACTAACTTTAGTTCCTATGCTACAAAGCTTATTCCGAGGACAGTTTATTATCATGAACAGCCTGCAAGAGTGTGACCTTAAACTGTGAGTGAATGACTAGCTGTGAGTGATAATCTTTGCATGAATCTCTGAATTTTAGAATGAAATGTATAAATGAGAACATGATGAAGGCCATGATTGTACATACACAAGCCTTTTGACCAAAAAGCTTACCTTGAATGATAATTATATCCTTTGTACCCTTTTTGAGCTAAATGATATTGTAAAAAAATTGAACCCTGAACTTAAATAAATATCTCCGGATACCTTGCGTAAATTCTAGGAGAGCATATGGTTCAAGGCAAATTTACCCCAAATTTGGGGGAGTGGAACTAATTAGGATGCAAAGAAAGAGAGAAAACATCAGCACACACCACAAATAAGTCGTATGTTAAAAAAAAAGAATAAAGTGTGCTGATGTAACAAGGTCAAAAGCAAATGAAAGTAAAAAGCTAGTGAGCAAGCTAAGTGTATTAAAAAGACCAGTGGGATAAATCTGGGATTTCTGCTCTCTGAGAATCTAAACATTTGAATCCTAGAAAAACCAATGAATTTTTATAGCCACACCTTACTACAAGCCTGAGAAAGCCCTTCTGATTCTGTTTATACATTTCTAACTTTATGGCATGAGATGAAATTCAAAGATTGGACCTGTTGCTAGCTGTTATTAATTAATAGCTTAAACAATTGTGCTTAAGTGAAACAGTAGCCGTGAGACTGTGGTGTAAGATACTTTCCTTGATATCTATCTTATGCCTAACTCCATCTATTTGTTCAAGTTACATTTCATTCTTCTCTTTGGATAACTCCATACCTTGTGAAAGACAAGTGATAAGGGCATTTTACTTCATTCTCTTATTATGCAATCAGTAACTTTTATAGCATACACCTTTGTACATAGTCACTGCATGTCATTGTCACTTGAGGACCAGTGAGCTGTTCTCTTTTTGCTTGAGGACAAGTTCCTTCATACCAGACACCTATTTACCGAAATAGCTTGCCAGATAACACAAGTTCCCCAAGAGTTCGATACTCAGTTCTTACCGTTTTATACTACTTGTGTGATCTGGTACACTTGTCGGCCACGAGCAGTATGTTGGGAACATTGCATGTCTGATATGCCTTTTAGAGGCTTGAAAAGTGCAAGAAAACAAACTGTGTTTTCTGGAAAATGCGATGAACTCGCTAAGCGAGCATGTTGCACTAAGCGAGTTCATCAGTATTCATTGAATATATGCGTTTTCGGTAGAACTCGCTAAGCGCGCCTACCGTGCTAAGCGAGTTCATCTTTTGAGGATGAACACTCATCCTCTTGCTGAATCGCTAAGCCCAGGTAACTTTGACAAATTTTTTGTTGATAGCCGCGCGCTAAGCCGAGCTTTCCTGAGCCAAGCAGTATTCGTTGCAGCATTTGTTGAGCTAAGCGAGCCTCGCTTGCTAATCTCCCAATACTTAGTGAAATTTTTGAATTGTATGGTTGTCGCAACCTATCCTTCGACGGGAGGGCGACGCGGGGCTCGCGGGTGCGTGTTCCAAGAAAGGAGTACGCGCGGAATCGCCACCAACGTTTATTTGAGGAAAACGTCGGAAAAACCGGAAAAGACGTGATCTACGAACTTTATGTGAAAGGTTTGGGAGTTGTATTTACGCACAGGGAAGGTATCAGCACCCCACGCGTCCGTCACAAGAGACGGCAACCTTTAATTAAATGTGCAAACATGACTTCAATTTTTAGGTTCCCTTTTACGTCTTTATTCCCTTATATATTTTTTATCTTTTTGCGGTCGACGAGGGTATTTCCCTTGCTCCTACGTATTCCTTAATTACGATAAGGAAATCAGACCTACGTAGTTCTTTGTGAACAAAGTGCTTGGTTAAGTTGTTTTTTATCCTTTTTGCAAGATATGTTTTTGTTGAATGAAAGGTTATTTAAGGCGTTGGACCATTAAACAAACTTTCAATTCTTTTGAAAAGAGAGAAGACATTATGGCATTGGACCATTAATGTTCACTTTATTTTTGAAAGAGGTAATAAAGCTACATGTTGATTTTAGCCCTTTCAGAAATCTACACTTAACTAATAAAAGCAGAAAAGACCATTTCAAGGCTTTGGACCTTTAAAAATGGCTTTTTTAGGCAACGTCAAAAGTTTGGTTTATGAATTGATTTTAACCTTAGTTTCACTTTGGTTATTAATCGATTCGATTAAGAAAGAGAAATCCCAAAGGAAAATGTCCAATTGATTCTTTTTGGTTTATTTTAATGAAAGATATTTTTTATTATTATATTATTATTTTCCCTTTTTTTTTTTATTTCCAACGTAGTTACGGCATGACCGAACGGTCGAATTTCATTTTAACAGAAACTAACGGATATTACAATTCGAATGATCAGTGGAAATTTATTTTATTTTTTGATTAGGCGAGAAAATAACTTAAGCAAATGACTAAAGCATGTCAAAAGGGGGTACGGAAAGTAAATGAAATGTAAATAAAAGCACGTAAAACAAATGAGGACCACTAAGGGTACATAGAATGAATTGAAAAGTTCGGTTTCGGGAACTTACCGGTTAAAGACCGAAGAACGATGAAGAACGAACGAAGAACGTCGAAGAATGGCTGAAAATCTTTGCGAAAATCCCCACGGAAACCTTACGGAAGCGCCTCGGCACGAATTTTCTTCACGGAACCAATTTTTTCCACAAATTTCAAGTGATTCTCGAATTACCAGGAGGGATGAACAAAAAAAACTCTTCACTTCTCCCCCTATTTATAGAAAAATGGGGGAGATGCTTGCCACCTAGCTCGCCCAGGCGAGCAAGGTGACTTCCTCCAGAAGCAACCGCCTTCTGGAGGGCCCAAGTGGGCCTGGTTGCTATTTGCACCCCCACTTTTATTAAATACACCCCTGCCTTTTTTTTTGTGATTCTTTTTTCGTAAAGTTATGGAAACTTACAAATTTCGTAACGATACTTGTTTTCTTTCCGTAATGTTACGGAACCTTGCGGATTACATAATCACCCGTTTTTTGACCTACGAAATGTTACGGAACCTCACGAATTGTGCGACGATGCTTCCTTTTGAGTTCCGGCATGTCACGGAACTTCACGAATTGCCTAACGATGGGTGCCAAGTACCTCAAAATTGTCAAATGAAAGTTGCATGCCACCAAGCAAAGGTCCCCGGACGAAATTAGGGTATGACAGTTGCCCCTCTTTACTTGTCTTTTATTGGAGATAAAAGGGAAGTAATGACAAGACACTAATTTCGTTCGAGTGAAACACCTTTCTGCCAGTGAACCTTCCTGCCAGCGGAACCTACAAAAATTTGAACATGATCAGTACCGACACATCACCCCGATACTGTCGAACTTGTTCCTCTTGGTTGATACAAGACGTAGAATGACCATAATTTGTCTCTGCGTTTCGTTGGACACGATCGAGCCTGGGCGGCAAAAAGGTGTGCAGAATGACAAAGGGCGCAGTATTTGTCTCTGCGCGTTTATCACCCAACTTGCGAAATCTGAATGATAAAGGGCACAAAATCTATTTCTACGCGTTTACCCACTCAGTCTTGTTGTTCCTGAATGATAAAGGGCGCAGAATATGTATCTGCACGTTTATCCACTCAACTTGTTGTTCCTGAATGATAAAGGGCGCAAAATATGTATCTGCACGTTTATCCACTCAGCTTGCTATCATGCTTTGAGTCTTAGAGATAGCAAAAGAAATTTTATACGGATAACCACTCGGGTATCTCCGCCTGTCAGCGTGACTCAAATGTCAGTATGAAAGATCTTGTGAGCGCGGAAGATGACGTAAATCTCCGCGTGTCAACGGGCCTGTTAGGCCGCGATTGACGAAGGGTGCAGAAGACGACATTAGTCTCTGCATGCTATCAGGCTTTCTGTCTTACAGATAGCAAAAGAATGTTTATACGGATAACCACTCGGGTATTTCCGCCCGCCAGCGTGACTCAAACGTCAGTATGACAGATCTTGTGAACGCGGAAGATGACGTAAATCTCCGCGTGTCAACGGGCTTGTTGGGCCACGATCGACGAAGGGTGCAGAAGACGACGTTAATCTCTGCATGCTATCAGGCTTTCTGTCTTACAGATAGCGAAAGAAAGTTTATACGGATAACCACTCGGGTATTTCCGCCCGTCAGCGTGACTCAAACGTCAGTATGACAGATCTTGTGAACGCGGAAGATGACGTAAATCTCCGCGTGTCAACAGGCTTGTTGGGCCGCGATTGACGAAGGGTGCAGAAGACGACGTTAGTCTCTACATGCTATCAGGCTTTCTGTCTTACAGATAGCAAAAGAAAGTTTATACGGATAACCACTCGGGTATTTTCTCCCGTCAGCGTGACTCAAACGTCAGTATGACAGATCTTGTGAATGCGGAAGATGACGTAAATCTCTGCGTGTCAACGGGCTTGTTGGGCCGCGATTGACGAAGGGTGTAGAAGACGACATTAGTCTCTGCATGCTATCAGGCTTTTTGTCTTACAGATAGCAAAAGAATACTTGAAAGTGCGGACAACCACTTGGGTATCTTCGCATGTCACGTGACTCCAGTGTCAGTATGACAGATCTTGTGGGGCGGCCGACAAAAGCGAGGCTCTTGCTCCTATGTATCCTCAAATGAGGAATTCAGACCTACGTAGTTCTGGATAACTTGAGACTAAAAATAGTCTCGGTGTTTTCTTCACTAAAATGCGAACATGCTTTAGCAAAGAGACAAAACTTTCAACTGATCAGAATAGCATATGCTTTTTGGATGAAAAACAATGTGTCTACCGCGGAAGGAGAGTATACTGATGAAATCTTCTCATAACCATAAATGAGATTTTGGATGTTAGCATTTCGTTTCTAAATGACCATTTAGAGGAAACACCGGGTTAAGCAAAAATAGAAGAAAATCACTCTAAGTGTATCAATCTCACACGGGTAAGTGTTTCATCCTAATTCCGAACCATAGATATGTCGTGACTTGATTTTGCAAATTATTTCCTATCAAATCAAGGATTACATGCGTGATCATGGATCAGTAGGACTTTTCCTTGGGAATGGTATATATATATATATATATATATATATATATATATATATATATATATATATATATATATATTGGGAATTTTGGCTTTGAATTTTTTTGGCCTTTTTCTTTTCTGTTTTTGTTTTACGCGAGGCGAACAAGTCACCGGCGCACAAGATTTTGGTTGGCAATCTAAGGGAGAAAACCACTTTAGGTCGTGGTTTCCTTTCCTTCTTTTTGTTTATTTGGTGACAATTCTGTATTGTTCAGATATCATCTGGTCCAACGACCTTTCTGCACCTTTCCTCTGTTTTCCTTCCGATCTTTGATCGGGGATTTTCTTTCTTCTTCTTCTTTTTTTTCTCTCCCTCTTTTAGATTTGGGAATTTTCCTTCTTTTCTTTTTTTTTTCTCTCTCACTCTTTTTCTTCTGAGGGTAAGGAGTGACATTCTTACCCTGGGTCAAAGTTTATGGTAAGTTAGGATTTTTGGCTCAAGGCTTGTAAAATGGATAGACATGACACATGTCAGGGTTTGGTTTAGTTCAAGGATAAAAGGGATGCCCCACATTATTTCCATGACACGAATGCAAACATGATGATTTGGAAATTTTATGCAAAGTTGGTAATGCATGCACCTATGTGGACACTCAAGTGTCAAATTTTTATGGTCATGTGATGTTAGGGCTCAGGATTCATTTCCTCTATTTTAAGTCAACCCAATGTTTCCAAAATATGTTCTTTTATCAATTTGTGCATTTATCCGAGTCTATTTTTTTGGTGTTCAGGAAAATTTTCACAGCATTCACCCTTCAGGTGTATACACATTTTTTTCAAAAACTGGTTATGATCAGTGAAATTTTTTTTCAAAGAAAAGTTGGAAGTCATCTCTTTTCAAAAGCATGTTGGTTTTTCAGCTAGACAACTTATTTTTTTTCTTTTTTATCATTTGTTTATTCTTATTTGTTTTTTAGGACGACGTTCCTAAATGAAACTCTACGCGGTTCCGGAACTTCAAATAAACATTATCGACAATAACGACATAAGCACTAACGCAACAATCCAAACAAAATGTATACGCAAAACAAAAGACAATCAACACAACAAAACCAAACATTAGTCTCATAAAATAACATAACATGAAAATGACAAATAATGAACATAAAATTGAAAAGAACACGAATCTGGGGGATCTCCCAGTCATGTGGCTCCACTCCCTAGCCGAGCAAATCTGACATCTCCTCATCCTCGCGGGCCTCATCTGGCTCGCCGAGAGTCTCAGCGGGTGCCTCTGCAGCCTGGGCCTCAGGCCAATCTCCGGGCCATGCGACCTCTGCCCTAAACTGATCCGGAGTAGGGCATGGAAAAGAAGCAAAACCCTGGCTCTGCAGGCTGAGGCTAAGCTGATATAAAGAGTCATGGGTCTACAGTGCGCCCTGTGATTGGCCGCCTGTTGGCGAACCAAATGCCGTAAATACCGCTCCGTGTCAAATGACCCAGCTGGGTCAGCCTGAGGAGGTGGAGGCGGTGCATCTGGGGCTTGAGGGTCGCCACCCTGTGCCTGTCTCTGCGTGCAATACTTCTCAATAAAAGCTCGCGTGATGGGCGACCGAATCACCTTACTAGGTGCGACGGGGACTCCGAACGACTGGCAGAGTCCTGTGATCAAAGCTGGAAATCCCAGGGCCCTGTTGAACTTATCTGGGTCCAGAGGGTGCCAGGTAGGCGGCATACCTGCAAATAGATAAACGGCATCAGCGATCAACTGAGCCACATGAACGCTCATCCGTGTCAGAATGGCATACACCAGCTGACACTTCGGAGGGGGAGGTCGGAATTATGATCGTTGGGTAGGATGTTGCTAAGCAACAACGTCATCCATGTCTGAGTCAGGGTAGTCATATTGGTGCGCATGATTCGCACCCGTCTCCCGGCAGCGGTCCGGGCAAAATCATGTCCCGGTATGCACAGCAACTGGGAGATGGCCTCCTCATCAAACCCATCGGCCCGGTTCCTCCTTTGGCCATACTCGCACTCCTGGCCCTCCTCCAGCACTAAAGGGTATCCCAGGAACTAGCTGAGGGCATCCGCATCGAAAGGGATCCGCTGACCCCTCACCCAAGATCGCATATCTCGCACACCCTCCTCTGTAGGCCAAGCATTGGCATAAAACTCGAGGACTATGTTTGGGTCAAACTTGGCCATGGGGGTAACCAGCGATGCCCACCGCCAGCGAACTATCTCTTCTTGGAAGTCAGTATACTCGTCGTCCTTGAGCTGGACGCGTCTCTCCCGGAGGAATGACCATCCTTTGATGGCCTCGAAGCGCTGCTGGTGCTCAGCACTCCTAAAACGATGGCTATCATATTTGGGAGTGGAACTGGTTCCTTCAGCCGCTTTGTCTTTCCTGGATCTCTTTGAGGCAAGCTTCCTTGGGGCCATTTCCTAAAAAGACAAACATTTTGGGAAGTTAGTTTCACCAAGAAATGCTACCTTCAAAACAAAAACGGCATGCAACCTCCTCCAATAAACACAAACATCAATGTAAATTTAAAACAAACTCATGCGCATATTTCCTTACGAACATACATTCGCACAAGATATTCTGCTAACTAAAAATTGCACTCATGCACAATCAAGGCATCTTCGTTACCTAGATCACGTATATGCACTTCCAAGGTGTATTTGCTACCTAAATCACATGCATTTCCTTTGCTAAATTTACATACATGCATACTCAAGGTATTTTGGCTACCAAAAATTGCACACGTGCACATTCGGGTATTTCTAATACCTATACATACACAAATTTCGTGAGGAATCTTGGCTACCCACACAATAAGGTGCTACATTTCATGCTTACTCAAGTGTTTTTGCTACCTAAACCTGCATGCAAATTCAAGTATATATTTTTTTGCTAACTAAAATTGCATTCAAATTAAAAAGGTATCTTTGTAAGGTATTTCTTTACATAACATGCAACATATATATATTTTTGTGAGACATTTTGACTACCAAAAATTACATGTACACAAATCCAAGTATCTTGCTACCATATCCAAAGGTGTAAATTGCTAAAGGTATTTTGCTACCTATTCTACACCTACATGTTCATGATGAACAAAATTTCTAAACATCTAGGTGTAAGGAAACTATTATGGCGTAGCCCATAGCTGATTGCTGGCCAAAAAGGGTAGCTTCACCTAATATGCACCCACTCTTGTGTTCTCTTGCATCCAAAAACAAGCTTCGGTTCCTAGGCCTAGGGTGTATGTGGGGCAATCATTCTAGCCCTTATGAAACTGAATACATTCTCCAAAGATAGCAAACACGCGCAAACCAAACTGTCCCATAGGTTGTTTCCCTACAAAATCATGCGCAAATGCCATTGAGGCATTTCACCGAACACTTGGTGGGCACACGTTTAGGCATTAATAGCAAGAGAATGGGGACAATGTGGCATGCCCCATTGCTCCAAAATGCATTATAGGCCTAGGGCCATCTCATACAAACCCTCAATTCAACCCAATCAAGCAAGAAAACAAACCAAAATTGCCCCACATATTTGAGCACATTCCCACAATCTAGAGCACCAAAAGAAGATCAAAATACCCCAATGGAAAGCTAGAAAGCTTAAGGATGGAATACTTACTTGTTGGTGACGAATAAAAGCGCAAAACAGAATCAAAAAATGCGAAAAATGATGACCCTAGGGCTGCAAACTCGTAAATCCCGTGGTTATTGCTTTTTGAGTGGGGAGGGGGGGAAGAAGTTTTTGAATGCAAAAACGTTCCCCTCCCTCGTTTTTATATTTTGGTGCAGGGGTTGCTTGCCCAGGCGAGCTAACCTGCCATTTTTTTTTAGGGGAAACATAACCATGGCCCCCTCTCTTTACAGGTTAACGTTTGCCTACTCGAACCAACTTAAGTTAGAATTAGGCATCGATTACTTATTTAAAACAAACAATAGTAATAATCACAGTGAATTTAAAGGATACTGGGCTGCCTTGCTGCGACGTTCTCTGCTTGTCCAGCACCGGAAAGGGACGACGATCGGTCGGTCGTGACCCTATCCTCCATTTGCGTCCATTCCTAAGTACCTACAAGTAGGAAACAAACAATGTGCGGCCAATCGTGACCGGGTCATTGTCTTACCTCGGTTGATTTCTGCCGTCAATTTTGTCTCGACTTCTGATCGTGGCCTAAGATGATTCTGCCCCTGTTACCACAAGATATGCATGTGCATGCGTATGCATGAATGTTTTCAAACGCAACAAATTTTAGTGAAAGCTGGTTTAGGTTCGATTTTAATTAAACGCTTTGGGCATCCCATGAACTGAGCGAAAGGGCTCAGGTGATCACAAACTAACACACGGTTTAAAACCAGCGTGAGGACTGAAGCCTCAAACCCATGTTCACTTCTTTAAAAGATTGTGATGAGAGATATACAGTAAATGAGGAATCCCTGGGGGAAACAAAAAAGAACACACAAAAATGAAAGAAAGTGCGGCGACATCCTAAATTGCCCCAGATTCTAAGCATAGTATCGCTTGACAGCATCAGAGTTCACTGGTAAAGGTAGTTCCTCGCCATCCATGTTGGTAAGTATCAGGGCTCCTCCCGTAAAATCCCTTTTTACAACGAAAGGCCCTTCGTAGTTCGGGGCCCACTTTCCTCGATTGTCCTTGACAGCATGGGACATCTTTTTCAGCACCAGGTCTCCCTCATGGAACTTGCGCAAGCGTACCTTTTTGTCAAATGCATTCTTCATTCTTTGCTGATACAGGCGCCCATGACTCATGGCCGTTAAGCGCTTACTTTCAATAAGGTTGAGTTGGTCATAGCGCGTTTGAGCCCACTCCGATTCTTCTAATCCGAATTCCGCCAAGATTCTTAATGATGGGACTTCTACCTCAAATGGTAGCACAACCTCCATTCCATATACCAATGAGAATGGCATTGCCCCAGTTGACGTGCGCACTAAAGTCCGGTAATCGTGTAATGCGAATGGGAGCATCTCATGCCAATCTTTATATGACACGGTCATCTTTTGGATAATCTTTTTGATATTCTTATTGGCCGCTTCCACGGCTCCGTTCATCTTTGGTCGGTAGGGCATGGAATTGTGATGTTGGATTTTAAACTCATCGCACATTTCCCCCATCATCTTATTATTCAAATTGGTGCCATTGTCCGTGATGATCTTCCTCGGCAGATGATCTCCTTCTTAATGAACCTGACCACCACACTCCTGGTGACGCTAGCGTATGATGCGGCTTCGACCCATTTAGTGAAGTAATCGATCGCCACTAGGATGAAACAATGTCCATTTGCAGCTTTGGGCTCTATGGCTCCAATTACATCTATTCCCCACATGGAAAAGGGCCACGGTGTGGCCATGAAATTCAGAGGGTGTGGCGGAGCATTGACATTGTCCGTGAACGCTTGACACTTGTGGCATTTCCTTACATGGGCACAACAATCACTTTCCATGGTGAGCCAGTAATAACCTGCCCTCAAGATTTTCCTGGCCATAGCATGCCCATTGGCGTGCGTTCCAAACGAACCCTCGTGGACTTCCTCAATCATGTGGTTCGCCTCTTTGGCATCCACGCATCGCAGGAGGATCATGTCGTGGTTTCTTTTATATAGTATGCTCCCGCTCACGAAGAAACTGGCCGCCAACCTTCTCAACGTCCTTTTATCATTGTCGGAGGCCTCCGGTGGGTACTCTTTGCTTTCAACGTATCGCTTGATATCGAAATACCAAGGCTTACCGTCCCGTTCCTCTTCCACCTGGCAACAATGCGCGGGTTTACCACAACACCAGAACTCGATGTATGGTAGATCCCCATGTGGCGTTAGCTGGAACATGGATGCCAAAGTAGCAAGCGCATCCGCCATTTGATTTTCCTCCCGGGGAACATAATGAAAGAAGATTTCATCAAAGGAATTAGTCAGCTCCTTGATATAGGCTTTGTAGGGTATCAGCTTGGGGTCTCTAGTTTCTCATTCCCCTCTCAGCAGATGGATCACCAATGCTGAGTCCCCATACACCTTGAGTAGCTTGACATCTGAGTCAATCACTGCCTGGACTGCCAGGGCACATGCTTCATACTCGGCCATGTTGTTGGTGCAGTCTAATCCTAGCCTGGCTGTGAAAGGTACACATTGACTATCCAGAGAGACCAATACTGCTCCAACGCCATGGCCTAGAACGTTCGACGCTCCGTCAAACCATACGGTCCATTTGTCCCGATCTTCGTCTAATTTTTCCTCAAACAAGGCCATGACGTCCTCATCTGGGAACTCGGGATGCATGGGCTGATAGTCGTTAAGAGGCTGCTGAGCCAAATAATTTGGTAAGGCACTTCCTTTTATCGCCTTTTGGGTGACATAAACTATATCAAACTCGGATAGCAGGACTTGCCACAGGGCGATTCGTCCTGTGAGAGCTGGCTTTTCAAAGATATACTTAACAGGGTCCATCTTGGATATCAACCAGGTAGTATGACTCAGCATGTACTGCCTTAGGCGATGGGATGCCCATACTAAAGCACAACACGTTCTTTCGAGCAAGGAGTAATTCATTTCACAGGCCGTGAACTTCTTACTCAGGTAGTAGACAGCGCGCTCTTTCTTTCCGGATTCGTCATGTTGCCCTAGCATACATCCCATTGACTCGTCCAAGATTGTCATGTACAAGATGAGAGGCCTTCCAGGTACCGGTGGCATAAGCACAGGAGGATTCATGAGACACTTCTTGATCCTTCCAAAAGCCTCTTGGCAATCCTCATTCCAGCGATCAGTTTGGTTTTTGCGTAAGAGTTTGAACAACGGCTCAAAAATGGCAGTGAGCTGTGATATGAATCTGGCGATGTAATTCAAGCGTCCGAGGAAACCTCGGACTTGCCTCTCAGTACGGGGTTCCGGCATCTCAAGGATGGCCTTCACCTTTTCGGGGTCTACCTCTATCCCTTTCTGGCTTACGATGAAACCAAGCAATTTCCCTGACTTGACCCCAAAGGTACACTTAGCGGGGTTCAACCTCAATTGGTACTTCCTAAGCCTTTCGAACAACTTCTGCAGGTTGACAAGGTGTTCTTCCTCGGATTTAGATTTAGCAATTATGTCGTCCACGTAGACCTCGATCTCTTGGTGCATCATATCATGGAACAAAGCTACCATAGCCCGTTGATAAGTTGCCCCGGCATTCTTGAGTCCAAAGGACATCACCTTGTAATAGAACGTCCCCCACAGGGTTACGAAGGTAGACTTTTCCATATCCTCCGACGCCATTTTTATCTGATTGTAACCGGAGAAACCATCCATGAAGGAAAATAAAGCGAAATTGGTCGTATTATCTATGAGGATATCGATGTGTGGCAACGGAAAATTGTCCTTGGGACTGGCCCGATTCAGGTCCCGATAATCCACACACATTCGTACCTTCCCATCCTTCTTAGGGACCGGTACAATGTTGGCAACCCATTCTAGGTACCGAGCGACTGCCAGAAAACCAGCGTCAAATTGCTTCTTTACCTCTTCTTTTATTTTCAAGGATGTTTCAGGCTTCATCCTTCTCAGTTTCTGCTTTACCGGGGAACACTCGGGATTTAGAGGTAATCGGTGTTGTACAATGTCAGAACTCAAACCGGGCATATCTTGGTACGACCAAGCAAAGATGTCTTGGTAGTCTCTTAGCAGGGTTATTAATTCTTCACGGATAGGTGCGGTAATACTCGTGCCTATCTTTACTTCCCTTTTTCCACTGCCAGCTCCCAAGTCTACTAGTTCTGTTTCTTCTTGATGAGGCCCCATTTCTTGTTCCTCATGGGCGACTATCCTTTCTAACTCCGGGGGAAGTCCCACATCCTCGTTCTCTTCATCTTCCGTTTGACTTGTTTCTTGCTTGAAGTCGATAGGCGGGTCCCAGGTATTAGTACCTTCGAGGGACTCGTCGTTGGATCTGTCATTTTAAATATAAAGAAGTAAACATGCAAATGGATGAGAATGGGTAAAGACGTAGAAACAGATGAAGAAAGATCCTTGTATTATAAATTCAAGAGCAAAAGACACAAAGCCTAAACAAAAGAAAACTCTAAAGCCTAGGCCCAACTATAGAGCTTTTAAAACCGTAAAAGTTTTACATTATGCTCGCTGCGTAAACGTCCGGGCGCTCCTCCACTCGCCAATTTCCTAGTCGGAAATCAGGAGGGCACGGTCGTACCAAATTCAATGCACTCGGAACATCATCTTCGTATATTGCAATGACTTGACCTTCGTCCCCTAGACCCGCGCTTATAAAGCTCCTACTTATGTGGCAGGGTGGGCTTCCTTCGCCTTCTTGTCTCAACCACGAACCTTGACTTCCGCTTTTCCTTCCCGCAATGCTTCTCTTTATATATGCCTGAGTGGGTTTATAGCCTAACCCATACTTCCCACGATTTCCTTTGGCGTTTATCAGGCTAGTTATGCCACCGTTGTCCTTGCCTAAACCCATTCCGGGCTCGTAACCACTCCCCAACATCACTCGGGCCATCATTACTGTTGCATCGGACAGGCAAGCTTGCCTAGAGAAGGAATCCACAGAGGAAATGCTTACCACCTTGAAAGATTGGAAAGCGGTTTCTAACGACTCCTCTGCGGCCTCCACATAAGGCATAGAGGATGGGCAGCTTACCAAGATGTCTTCCTCGCCTGATACGATGACCAGATGCCCTTCCACTACGAATTTCAACTTTTGGTGGAGTGTAGAGGGAACAACTCCCACCGAGTGGATCCACGGGCGCCCCAACAGGCAGCTATAGGGGGGTTAATATCCATTATTTGGAAGGTAACTTGACAGGTGTGAGGGCCTATCTGTACAGGGAGGTCGATCTCTCCCCTAACCTCTCGGCGGGTGCCGTCGAAGGCATGAACCACCATGGAACTTGGCTTTAGGTGGGAAGCATTGAATGGTAATTTCTCCAAAGTGCTCTTGGGCATCACGTTTAAACTGGAACCATTATCGATGAGCACCTTGGCTACAACGTGGTCCATACACTTGACTGATACGTGCAAAGCTTTATTATGCCCTCTCCCCTCGGCAGGGATCTCTTCTTCGGCGAAGGCGAGATAGTTGTTGGCGGTGATATTATTAGCAAGCCCTCCGAAGCCTTCCACAGAGATATCTTGGGCCACGTGGGCCTCGTTCAAAACATTTATAAGCAAAGCCCGATGAGGTTCCGAGCTCATGAGTAATTCCAACAGGGAGACCCTGGCCAGGGTTTTGTTGAGCTGCTCAATAACCTTGAACTCGCTCTGCTGAATTATGCGGAGAAACTCGCTGGCTTCCTCTAGTGACACCTCCTTCTTGCCATAACCATCCCTTTTCTCCGGAAGACCTTTCGTTGGAATATTCTCGTTCGGAGTGAGGGGGTTTTATCATCTTGTTCTACCACCACCTTTGCCTTCCCCTTGACGTTCGTGGGCTGATTTGGTAGGTCGGGGGGCGCAAATACACGACCGCTGCGGGTCACACCACTCAGCCCCGTGATATTGGTTACTTTGGCCGACAATGAACTGATGTCGGTGGTTTCTTCTTCCTCTTTGTTCGGAGGTGTGTACTTCCATGGGACTGCGTGGCTATTTTGGTATGGGAAAGGGACAGGCTTAGGTACCAAGGGGTGTCGGGGTTTTTGCGAAGCTGCGCCCTTGGTGAATATATATCACCAAAGGTTTGGGCTTCGCAAGACTGCTCTCATCTGCGGACTGCATGCATATATGCTGCTCTTCTCATCCCTCACTGCCGACTTCCAGTCGACCTTGATCTATCATCCGCTGTAACAATTCCTCCACTTCCAAACACATTTCCATGTTATGCAGCTCGCCAGAATGCAGCAAACAAGAATCCTCCTTATGCCCACCATGGGGAATCACACCTCCCTTTTGTAGGGCCTCAAAGATAAACCTCCTAGGGTTTGTCACGTCCTTTAAAGGTTTAGACCTGCGCGGCCTATTGGACTCAATGGCATTAACCGCCCCCCCCCCCTCCATGATTGGCGAGCGGGTTGGTTTTCACGTTGGGGCGATCCTCTTGGAATGTCAGTCATCCAACATCTATCAAATGTTGGACCTTGTATTTAAGGGCCAAGCATTTTTCGATGGAATGCCCCGGGGTATTCCCATGGTACTTGCAAGTTGCATTAGGATCATACCACTTTGGGAAACGGGGTTGAAAGACCTTCCCGGGAGTTATTACGGCCAGCTGGTTGGCGATTAGCAATGGCAAGAGGTCTTCATACGTCATTGGGAGTGGGGTGAATTCTTTAATTGGCCTCGGGGGAAAGTTCCTCATTGCGTTGGAATTGCCGGCCGGGCGAGTCATGGTTGGAGTTGGAACTTGGGGGGCCTCCCTCTGAACGGGTGCCTTAGGCTGCATGGGTGCTGAATTAGAGGAGTTCCCGACGTGAGCTGAGAAGCTCGGATGTCTGTGGGGGTTTAACCCACGCGGGCGCCGAAGTAGGCATCTCCCTCCTTCCTTTTTGCCCCAGTTGTTCCGACCCTTTTAGCATGGGCACTTGTAGAGGAAACATAATCAAACTTCCCTCTCTTCAACCCTACTTCAATTGTTTCCCCGACAAACAATAGGTCCGCGAAGCTGGATGGCATGTAACCTACCAACTTCTCATAGTAAAACACTGGCAAGGTGTCTACCATCATGGTGATCATCTCCCTTTCGACCATGGGAGGTGCCACTTGTGCTGCCAGGTCCCTCCACCGCTGTGCGTATTCTTTAAAGGTTTCCCCTTCTTTCTTGAACATATTCTATAGCTGAGTGCGATCGGGAGCCATATCCGAATTATACTGATATTGCCTTAGGAAGGCAGTAATCAGGTCCTTCCAAGTACAGATGCGGGAAGCTTCCAGATTAGTGTACCAAACCACCCCGGCTCCGGCCAAGCTATCTTGAAAAAAGTGTATTAATAGCTTCTCATCTTTAGAGTGTGCGCCCATCTTGCGACAGTACATCTTGAGATGGTTTTTGGGACAAGTCGTCCCTTTATACTTGTCGAAGTCCGGTACTTTGAATTTCGGAGGGATAACAACATCGGGTACCAAGCAGAGATCCGTCATGTCCGCGAACGGATAGTCACCAAATCCTTCCACGGCCCTCAATCTCTCCTCGAGGAGATCGAGTTTCCTCCTTTCTTTAGTTGTCGGGGACGGTCCTTCCATGGACAAAACTATTGGCTGTGCCGTGAGGTTGGGCTGAGGCAACGTGTTGGGTGTCGGCCCCTCAGGGATCGAGGGATAGAACTCGACATCCCTTCGGGCATAGTCTTGAGGATCTTCGTGGACCTCTTCGGGCTATTGAGGAGGCTCCCCTTCAAGGATGGGAGAAGAGACATGACCCGTATCATCTTGCATGACTGGTGGCAAGTAATTAGGCGACAATCCATAAGGGTAAGCCGCTCGGTTGTATCCCAAATGAGGGTTGTCGTTGTGCCCCAGCGTTTTCCTTCCCCATCCTACTGCATTTGAGGGAGGATGGCGCGTGGTAGCTAAGAGAGTTGGGTCTGCTTCGGCAGCCGAACTGACAGCGGCAGCGATGGCCACGTTTTTCTCCATGAGTTGCCTCATTCCTAACATGGCCTCCATCATGAAAGCCATTTGTTCTTTCAGAGCCGACATGTCTGCTTTCATCTGTTCCTGTGTCTCCTCTTGATCACCCATCGTTCTAGATTTGGATCTGGTGCGATAGGGATGCCTTGTGGCGCGTTTAGTTATGGTGTTCTTCCTAGAAAAACCAAACGTAAGGAGTAGGCAAAAAATTATGAATGCATGTTTAGAGATAAAATTTAGGATTGATTTGATTCGCATCGACTTTTTGGAGTAGAAACATGGGATAAACTCATTTTATTCAAAAAGGTTATGACTAGTCAAGATTTGAGTGACAATACAAATTCCCTAGCGGTTCCTAATTATATGGGCCATTAAGTCTATCATATGCTGACAATAGCTAAGAAGTTCGTGGATCTCCTCGGGGGCGGAGTAAATGTCCACCATTGCTTTGGCCTTGGCTAGCAATCGGGGAAGTTCTTGACTCCCGTTCAAGGTAAAAGCAAATCGTTCCATCCACATGGTTGCCTCTTGGTGTAACGAGTCGATCACCCTTCCTCTAGCCTCCTTTTCTGCGTACACTTGGGCATACTCATCCGCCACCCTATGCTCGTGGGCTGTGGCTAGGCTTAATTCTTCTTGATACTTGGTGATGAGAGCTAACATGTTGGTCTCTGTCTCGCACAACCACTGAGACAAACTTCTCTTGGACCTCGAGCAAGCCTTCAATTCATCTTTCAAGATCAAACTATCTACTCGCGATTGGTCCCTTTCCTCTCTTCGGAGCTTAAGCTCACTGTTACTGCCCCATAGAGCCCCTCGGAACTTGTTCCGGCCGTGTTCCTCCCTACGAGCCTTCTTGGTCTCTTGTTCCAAATCCTTGGTGGTAGCCATATTTACATCTCTCAGTTCGGCATTCTCCTTTCAGATTTTAAGAGTTGCTGATTTGAACCTTTCTTTGACCGTTTGAGCTTGCTTGCGTTTTGTCCTAAGGGCCTGCACTTCTTCGTCTTCCTCCAGTGCCTCATCTTCCTCCCTCTTAGCGGTTCTCAGACTCGGGAGCCAATCCAAACCTTGCACGTGGGCTTTCAACCACTTACGGTAGCCATCGATGGACCCATTGTTACTGCCCCTGAGTTCTTTGTCCTTCTTTTGCAACACCTCCCATGCCTTGCGGACCTTCTGAAGTGTCTCCACGTTGGTCTTATTGAAGCCTCGTGAAATGACAGGCGCGAGCTCATCCTCTAGTGGCGCCCCTCTCATAGGGTAGCCAAGTTGTCTTATAGCAAGAACGAGATTGTAGCTGATGCAACCCCTCGTCCCCATCAAGGGAACATTTGGAAATCCTCCGCATGAAATAAGAACTCCGACTCTTCCTTCCTTCCATCGAGGGAACCAGTTGACAAACGCTCCTTCTTTGTTTGCTAAGAGTTGGTCCCAATTTGCCCCTCCTTTCTCTGTGCATGAGTGGTGACCTTCTAGCAGGCAAGCATGCCTTACCTCTTGGCGAAAAAGGTGTGAAACCAACCATACATAAAGAGCGGGAGTACAGTAGACAATCCTCGTACTGCTCTTCTCACATCTTCGGTCAAAGGTGTCATATAGGTCGGCTAGCATAGCGACGACCGGGCTTTCCTTGTGGTCATGATAGGCAAGGAAAACGTTGATCGCTGCTAGGTCCACCAACCCATCTACATTTGGAAAGAGGATTCCTCCAAAGATCAACAGTGCGAGAACGTTTGTGAACGAGGCCCATTCGCTTCTACCTGCTAAGATTCTTGCTTTTGCCTCCAAACATTTCCTCGATATCCCAACTACCCCATTTTCGACTTACTTTTGGCGGTCTAATTCTTGCACCGAGATTTGGACTATTTTAGAAATTCTGGCTAAGGAGGGGTAGAACCCTGAGAAGAGGTATGGTCTCCTTCCCCCTAGAGGACATCCTAGGATCTCTTCAAATTCTTCTACCATGGGTGATAGCTGGAAGTCCCCAAAGGTGAAGCACCTCAATGGCTGATCATAATATTGGGCGAGGGAGGCAATGGCCTCTGTGGAGACTTCTACCATGGCTAGGTCCCAGATTTTACCGTATGCTTTACGAAAAGCTTCCCGCTGGAGCTGACCCATCAACTGCCCTAACTTTATTAGACTGGTGATCCCTAGGCTCTTGACCTTGACTTGATAGAACCTCTTTTTAAGCGAAGGCGTTTGAGTTGATCCCATGTTTTACTAAAGTGAAACAAAACCTAGCGCGAATCAAAACTCTGAAATCTATCATGGGTGGAATGGATGAATGCATGAAGAAATGCATATAACACAGATGCAATTTATGAATACGAGAGCCCGGGAAATTGTCTCCTTCTTAGATACAACGTCTTGGGGTAGCGCAGTGTCCGACGTATGTATTTTTAAGAAAGTGACACGGACCCTCCGTTGATTTGCTAAAGAGAGGGGATCAAGACAGAACCCGTGCATGATGCATATGTGAAAGGCATAACATGGGGATGTACATAATATTCACAAACAAATAAGAAAAAGGGTACATGACACTTATGCATGGCAGTGTGAAAAATGGCACGCAGCGTGTTTGCTCCATGCCCCTATTTTAGGGACCTGCATGGGAGGGAGCTAAAAGGGCTTTTAGTGATAATTCCCAAGGTGGTCATATCTCTCTTGATGGTCTCCAGAGGTATCATCCCCTTCGAAGAACATATTGCAGCAGTAGGGACTACTAGCAACAATATGTTATCAAAGAGAAAAACTTTAGATGAGGGTTCATTGTAATCAAGCAAGTCGGAGACCTAGCATGATCACAGATTCACCTCCACTCCTTATGTTCCCATGAACCCGGGTATAGGGCCCTTTTTCAACTCACAGTGTGTGCAAATAGTGTTGGTGTTTGTATGCATCAAATGAATAAATATTTACCTCATGCATACATTTTGAAACACTAAAAGCATCAAAGAGTTATATACATAAGAACATAAGAAAAATAAAGGGAAACCAACAAATAAGGATGTCATGATAAAACTTTGCACAAGATTAAATGGCCTAACTCTCAAAAAATAGTCCCCAGTGGAGTCGCCAACTGTCGCAACCTACCCTTCGGCGGGAGGGCGACGCGGGGCTCGCGGGTGCGTGTTCCAAGAAAGGAGTACGCGCGGAGTCACCACCAACGTTTATTTGAGGAAAACGTCGGAAAAACCAGAAAAGACATGATCTACGAACTTTATGTGAAAGGTTCGGGAGTTGTATTTACGCACGGGGAAGGTATCAGCACCCCACACGTCCGTCACAAGAGACGACAGCCTTTAATTAAATGTGCAAACATGACTTCAATTTCTAGGTTCCCTTTTACGTCTTTATTCCCTTATATATTTTTTATCTTTTTGTGGTCGACGAGGGTATTTCCCTTGCTCCTACGTATTCCTTAATTGCGATAAGGAAATCAGACCTACGTAGTTCTTTGTGAACAAAGTGTTTGGTTAAGTTGTTTTTTATCCTTTTTGCAAGATATGTTTTTGTTGAATGAAAGGTTATTTAAGGCGTTGGACCATTAAACAAACTTTCAATTCTTTTGAAAAGAGAGAAGACATTAAGGCATTGGACCATTAATGTTCTCTTTATTTTCGAAAGATGTAATAAAGCTACATGTTGATTTTAGCCCTTTTAGAAATCTACACTTAACTAATAAAAGCATAAAAGACCATTTCAAGGCTTTGGACCTTTAAAAATGGCTTTTTTAGGCAACGTCAAAAGTTTGGTTTATGAATTGATTTTAGCCTTAGTTTCACTTTGGTTATTAATCGATTCGATTAAGAAAGAGAAATCCCAAAGGAAAATGTCCAATTGATTTTTTTTTTATTTCTTTTACTAAAAGATATTTTTTATTATTATATTATTATTTTCCCCTTTTTTTATTTCCAATGTAGTTACGGCATGACCGAACGGTCGGATTTCATTTTAACAAAAACTAACGGATATTACAATTCGAATGATCGGAGGAAATTTATTTTATTTTTTGATTAGGCGAGAAAATAACTTAAGCAAATGACTAAAGCACGTCAAAAGGGGGTACGGAAAGTAAATGAAATGTAAATAAAAGCACGTAAAACAAATGAGGACCACTAAGGGTACATAGAATGAATTGAAAAGTTCGGTTTCGGGAACTTACCGGTTGAAGACCGAAGAACGATGAAGAACGGACGAAGAACGTCGAAGAACGGCTGAAAATCTTCGCAAAAATCCCCACGAAAACCTTACGGAAGCGCCTCGGCACGGATTTTCTTCACGGAACCAATTTTTTTCACTAATTTCAAGTGATTCTCGAATTACCAGGAGGGCTGAACAAAAAAACTCTTCACTTCTCCCCCTATTTATAGAAACATGGGGGAGATGCTTGCCACCCAGCTCGCCCAGGCGAGCAAGCTGACTTCCTCCAGAAGCAACCACCTTCTGGAGGAATCTTCTGGAGGGCCCAAGTGGGCCTGGTTTCTATTTGCACCCCCACTTTTACTAAATACACCCCCTGCCTTTTTTTTGATGATTCTTTTTTCGTAAAGTTACGGAAACTTATGAATTTCGTAACGATACTTGTTTTCTTTCCGTAATGTTATGGAACCTTGTGGATTACATAATCACCCCCTTTTTGACGTACGGAATGTTACGAAACCTCACGAATTGTGCGACGATGCTTCCTTTTGAGTTCCGGCATGTCACGGAACTTCACGAATTGCCTAACGATGGGTGCCAAGTACCTCAAAATGGTCAAATGAAAGTTGCATGCCACCAAGCAAAGGTCCCCGGACGAAATTAGGGTATGACAATGGTGCCGCTAAGCGCAGCCTTTAAGGAGCTTAGCACATATCCTTGCGGCAGATGTTTGGATTATCAGGCATTTGCCAGCTAAGCCAATTATGCAAAAGCTGCAATTTTGCAACTTCCGCTAAGCGGCTTCACCCATCGCTAAGCGGAAGTGTGTATTTTGTGAAGGTGAGCTAAGCGGACCATGTCTCGCTAAGCCGCCAATACCTTTTTCAGTTTTATTTTTCAGTTTTTGAATTTGAATAACTTGTGTCCTAATTAATTGTTTGGTTCCTTTATTTGCATATGGCTTCTAGGAAACGTAAAAGTATTGGTTCAGGATCCACAACACAGTATGATACAAGGAGATTTTCCTCCTTAAATGCTTGGAACTGGTACACAGATAATGTCTTGGGGAGAAACATTTTACCTAAGGGGAAAGTAGAGATATATCACACTGAGCTATATGAGTTTAAGACTGAATTAGAGAGGCGTAATTTCCATAAATGCCTCACCAATTTGGTTGATGGGAGCATAGACCTGGCTTTGGTGAAAGAGTTCTATGCAAATTTATACAGTTATGAGGACCGTTCACCAAAGCAGTCCAGAGTCAGAGGTCATTTGGTGAAGATTGATGCTGACAGTCTCAACACATTCCCGGAGACACCTGTGGTATTAGCAGAGGGGGAGACCTTACCCACTTACTCCAGATACTGCATGTTGCCTACAGATTACAAAGAGATAGAGGCTGCCTTATGCATACCAGGCCGAGGGTTCGTCTTGAACTCTGAGGGCCATCCTGGGAAGATTCTTAGGAAGGATCTGACTACATTAGCTCAGGTGTGGAGTGTTCTCTCATACTCCAACCTGGCCCCCACATCACATACCTCTGATTTGACAGTAGATAGAGCTAGGATGATCTTTGGCCTAGTCTCTCGCATGGATATGAACATAGGAGCGCTTATTTCTGGCCAGATGACTTCTATAGCCCAGCCTAACACTTCTAAACTTGGGTTCCCTGCTATGATCACCATATTATGTAGAGCCAGAGGGGTTGTCTCTGATAGCCTCACTTTTGAGAGTCTGAGCCCGGTCATTAACTTGGCCTACATCATGAAGAACTGTTGGAACCCCGAGGATCTAACAGTTTCTATCTGAGGGGATAGGAGGGCGAGGGCTAGGCCAACTGAGCTCCCTTCCACTTTTGCAGCTCCTACTCTAGCATCCACGTCAACAACTCCTTCTATCCCAGCCCAGACAGATTCTCAGCGCTTTGAAGCCATGCTTCAGAGCATTCATCGGGGACAGATTATTCTTTTACAGAGTTTACAGGTGGTGGAGCCTCCAGGATCTATTCCCTTAGTTGAGCAGTTCAGAGAGATGGTAGCCTGGCCTGGGACTCAGCCTTCTCTTCACAGGGAAGATGAAGGTCCCACAGCTCAGGTACCACAGCATATGGAGGATGAGTCCTTTGAGGCCACCATTCCAGAGCCATTTACTGCAGGGGAGGAGGCAGGTGACACACAGACGACACAGGTAGCTGCTACCACTCCTGAGAGATCTCTTGAGGTCACTTCAGAGCCTCCTGCACTAGCAGCGGACCTACCTTCACCTCGGCACACAGCAGATCCATCCACTCCTGTCCTAGAGATACCTGAGGACCAGACCACACCAGTCCTGACTCTGGACACTTCTCCTCCAGCTACTCTAGTGCTTCATCTGACAGATGAGGAAGATGTGCAGACACAAGACACTCAGGACCAGTCATAGGAATTCTGAATTCCTGATGATATTTTTTTTTTTTTTTGCTTTTTGGATGATTATTATTATGATTATAGTTTTAGTACAATATTTCTTTTATGTTTATATACAATGTTAGTTTTATTTATGAGTAGTTGGTTTGCTCATCTTGAAGCATATGGAACAGTTTGACTTGACTTTGATGATATTGCAGTGAAATACTTTTATCTTTTTATGAAAATTGGTGTATGATTTGGTTTTGAATTGAATGCATGATTATGATGAGCTTGTGTTTTCTTTCATGAGTTGAGCAAGTGTGTATGTTAGACAAAGAAAGAATAAGAATGTGAACTTGCAATTAGAAATGTTAGTCAGTAGACAGATTGATTGAGAAAGAAAAGCTTGAACCATAACCCAGTGAGAGGGTGATCTTAAACTGTGAGTGAACGACTAGCTTTGAGTAATGGTCTTTGCATCAATCTCTGAAATCTAGAATAGAATGTATGAATGAGGATATGATGAAGGCCATGATTGTATATTGTCGCAACCTACCCTTCGGCGGGAGGGCGACGCGTGACTCGCGGGATGCGTGTTCCACGAAAGGAATACGCGCGGAGTCTCCACCAACGTTTATTTGAGGAAAACGTCGGAAAAACCGGAAAAGACGCGATCTACGAACTTTTAAGTGAAAGGCTCGGGAGTTGTATTTACGCGCGGGGAAGGTATTAGGACCCCACACGTCCGTCACAAGGGACGGCAGCCTTTAATCGAATGTGCAAACATGACTTTGATTTTTACGTTCCCTTTTATGTCCTTATATCCTTTATACCCTTTTTATATTTTTTTCTCTTTTTGTGGTCGACAAGGGTGTTTCCCTTTGCTCCTACGTATTCCTCAATTGGGATGAGAAAATCAGACATACGTAGTTCTTTCTTATGCGTGAATCAAGTGATTCTTTTTACTTGAAAGGTGATCATTTTAAGGCGTTGGACCTTAAAAATGACCCATTTTACTTAATAAGAAATTGAAGTGATAAACTTTCAAAAACCTATTTTTGTGGACGAGCTTGACTAGGCGAGTTGATTTTAGCCTTAGTTTCACCTTAGTTATTTGTCAATTCGATTAAGAATGAGAAATCCCAAAGAGAAAATGTCCGATTGATTTTTCGCTTTACTTTACTAAAAATTATTTTTTTGATTATTATATTATTATTTTACCTCTTTTTTTGATTTCCAACGTGGTTACGGCACGACCGAACGGTCGGAATTCATTTTAAACGAAATTAACGGATGATACAATTCAAACGATCGGTGGAAATTTATTTTATTTTTAGATTAAGCGAGAAATGACTTAAATAAATGGCTTAAGCACGTCAAAAGGGAAGAAAAGAAAACTGAAAGTAAACGAAATTAAAGTGAAAGTACACAAAACAAGAAATGAATTGAAAGTCTCGGATTCGAAAACTTACCCGTTGAAGAACGAAGAACGAACGAAGAACGGATGAAGAACGGTGAAGAACGACGAAGAACGATGAAGAATTTCCACATAATCGCTTACGGAAGTGTTACAAAAGCACTTCGACTCGATTTTTCTTCACGAAAACGTGTTTTTTGCCCAAAATAACCGAAATGCATAGCCAAAGGGGTCTTGAACATTTTGAAACAGCTCCCCCCCTCCCCTATTTATAGAAAAAAAGGAGGTGCTTGCCGCCCAAAGACTTAATGAAGAAGATTTCTAAGCGCACCCGAATTACTAAGTTCACCCCCCTTTTCGTATTTTACGGAAAAGTTACGGAAGCCTTACGGAAGTGTTTTCGAATTTGATTTTCATCTTTTTTCTCTTCCCTTTCACCAATGTTAAGTGGAATATGCTTACCCAAGGTTTTCGGAAATTTTACGGAAGTATTACGGAAGCCGTAGAAGCCCCGGAAACCATTTTTCAAAAACGTGGAGGAGCTTGCCGCCCAGTTGCTTCCTCCTTAAGCAACCCAACTTCCAAAATGTTCCGGAAGGGCCTAGATTTGAATTGCTATTTACACCCCTATCTTGATAAGTTCACCCCCCTTACCTTTTTTGGTGATTCTTTTTTCGTAAAGTTACGGAAACTTACGAATCTCGTAACGATACTTGTTTTCTTTCCGTAATGTTACGGAACCTTGCGGATTACATAATCATCCCCTCTTTTGACTTACGGAATGTTACGGAACCTCACTAATTATGCAACGATGCTTCCATTTGATTTCCGGTGTGTCCCAGAACCTTACGGATTGTGCATCAGTATTTTCTTTTGATTTCCGGCATGTCCCGGAACTTCACAAATTGCCTAATGATGGGTGCCAAGCACCTCACAAGGACCAAACAAAAGTTTCATGTCATCAAGCAAAGGTCCCCGGACGAAATTAGGGTATGACAGTTGCCCCTCTTTACTTGTCTTTTATTGGAGATAAAAGGGAAGTAAAGATAAGACACTAATTTCGTTCCTCTCGGTTGACGAGAGTCGCGGGTGACCATAACATCTCCACATGCAAATAACTTGTTGTCCCCGGGGGAACAAAAGGTGCAGAAGACGATGTCAGTCTCTGCATGCTATCAAGCGTTCTGTCTTACAGATAGCAAAAGAATGTTTATACGGATAACCACTCGGGTATTTCCGCCCGTCAGCGTGACTCAAAAGTCAGTATGACAGATCTTGTGAGCACGGAAGATGACGTAAATCTCCGCGTGTCAACGGGCTTGTCGGCCGCGATTGACGAAGGGCGCAGGAGACGACGTTAGTCTCTGCGTGCTATCAGGCTTTTTGTCTTACAGATAGCAAAAAGGTTTATACGGATGACCACTCGGGTATCTCCGCCCGTCAGCGTGACTCAAAAGTCAGTATGACAGATCTTGTGAGCGCGGAAGATGACGTAAATCTCCGCGTGTCAACGGGCTTGTCGGCCGCGATTGACGAAGGGCGCAGGAGACGACGTTAGTCTCTGCGTGCTATCAGGCTTTTCGTCTTACAGATAGCAAAAAGGTTTATACGGATGACCACTCGGGTATCTCCGCCCGTCAGCGTGACTCAAAAGTCAGTATGACAGATCTTGTGAGCGCGGAAGATGACGTAAATCTCCTCGTGTCAATGGGCTTGTCGGCCGCGATTGACGAAGGGCGCAGGAGACGACGTTAGTCTCTGCGTGCTATCAGGCTTTTCGTCTTACAGATAGCAAAAAGGTTTATACGGATGACCACTCGGGTATCTCCGCCCGTCAGCGTGACTCAAAAGTCAGTATGACAGATCTTGTGAGCGCGGAAGATGACGTAAATCTCCGCGTGTCAACGGGCTTGTCGGCCGGATTGACGAAGAGCGCAGGAGACGACGTTAGTCTCTGCGTGCTATCAGGCTTTTCGTCTTACAGATAGCAAAAAAGAATTTATACGGATGACCACTCGGGTATCTCCGCCCGTCAGCGTGACTCAAAAGTCAGTATGACAGATCTTGTGAGCGCGGAAGATGACGTAAATCTCCGCGTGTCAACAGGCTTGTCGGCCGCGATTGACGAAGGGCACAGGAGACGACTTTAGTCTCTGCGTGCTATCAGGCTTTTCGTCTTACAGATAGCAAAAAAGAATTTATACGGATAACCACTCGGGTATCTCCGCCCGTCAGCGTGACTCAAAAGTCAGTATGACAGATCTTGTGAGCGCGAAAAATGACGTAAATCTCCGCGTGTCAACGGGCTTGTCGGCCGCGATTGACGAAGGGCACAGGTGACGACGTTAGTCTCTGCATGCTATCAGGCTTTTCGTCTTACAGATAGCAAAAAAGAATTTATACGGATAACCACTCGGGTATCTCCGCCCGTCAGCGTGACTCAAAAGTCAGTATGACAGATCTTGTGAGCGCGAAAAATGACGTAAATCTCCGCGTGTCAACGGGCTTGTTGGCCGTGATTGACGAAGGGCGCAGGTGACGACGTTAGTCTCTGCATGCTATCAGGCTTTTCGTCTTACAGATAGCAAAAAAGAATTTATACGGATAACCACTTGGGTATTTCCGCCCGTCAGCGTGACTCAAAAGTCAGTATGACAGATCTTGTTAAGGTGGCCGACAAAAGCGAGGCTCTTGCTCCTACGTATCCTCCAATGAGGAACTCAGACCTACGTAGTTCTTGATAACTTGTGAGACTTGAAAAGTCTCCATCGGAAGATGCTGACATCTCCGGAAAGGGCGCAAATGACCACATTGGCCTCTGCTCGTCAATCACACTTGGGGTCACTGAATGACGAGGTGCGGATAACCGTAAGGTGTCTCCGCGGGCTACCAGCTCTTGGGTCATGACAACAAAAGGTGGTGTGGTCGACAAAAGCAAGGTTCTTGCTCCTACGTATCCTCCAATGAGGAACTCAGACCTACGTAGTTCTGGATAACTTGTGAGACTTGAAAAAGTCTCGGTGTTTTCTCCACTAAAATGCAAGCATGCTTTAGCAAAGAGACAAATATTCCAACTGATTAGAGCAGCATATGCTTTTTTGAGTGAAAAACAATGCGTCTACCGGGGAAGGAGAGTATGCTGATGAAATTTTCTCATAACCATAAATGAGATTTTGGATGTTTAGCATTTCATTTCTAAATGACCATTTAGAGGAAACACTGGGTTCGACAAAAATAGAAGAAATCCACTCAAAGTGTATCAATCTCGCACAGGTAAGTGTTTTATCCTAATTCCGAACCATAGATATGTCACGACTTGACTTTGCGAATTATTTCCTATCAAATCAAAGATTACACGTGTGATCATGGATCAATAGGACTTCCCTTGGAAATGGGTTCTTTTGGTGGGTTTTCTGGCTTTTGAGTTTTTTTGGCTTTTTCCTTTTCTGTTCTTGTTTGATGCGAGGCGAACAAGTCACCGACGCACAGGATTTTGGTTGGTAATCAAAGGGAGAAGACCACTTTTAGGTCATGGTTTCCTTTCCTTCCTTTTGTTCATTTGGTGATAATTCTGTATTGTTCAAATATTGTCTGGTCATAAAGACCTTTCTGCACATTTCTTCTAGTTTCTTTGATCAGGAACTTTCTTTCCTTCCTTTTTTACTTTCTCCCATTCTTTGGTTGGGAATTTTCTTTCTTTTCTTTTTTCTTTCTCCCACTCTTTGATTGGGAATTTCCTTTCCTCTTTTTTTCTTTCTCTTTGATTGGAAATTTCCTTCCCTTCTTCTTTGCTTCCGAGGGTAAGGATTGACATTCTCACCCTGGGTCAAGGTTTATGGTGAGTTAGGATTTTGGCTCAAGGCTTGTAGAATGGCTAGACATGATACATGTCAGGGTTTGGTTTGGTTCAAGGATAAAAAGGGATGCCCCACATTATTTCCATGACACAAATACAAAAATGATGATTTGGAAATTTTATGCAAAACTGGTCATGCATGCACCTATGCGGACACTCAAGTGTCAAATTTTTATGGTCATGTGATGCTAGGGCTCAGGATTCATTTCCTCTATTTTAGTCAACCCAACATTTCCAAAACATGTTCTTTTATCCATTTGTGCATTCATCCGAGTCCATTTTGGGTAATCGGGAAAATTTCACAGCATTCACCCTTCAGGTGTACACACATTTTTTTTTTCCAAAAACTAGCTATGATCAGCGAATTTTTTTTCAAAGAAGAGTTGGAAGTCATCTCTTTTCAAAAGCATGTTGGCTTTTCAGCTAGACAACTTATTTTTCTTTTTTCTCTTTTTTTCCTTTTTTTTTATATGTTTATTTCTTTTTCTTGTTTGTTTTTGTTTTTTTTTTCTTTTTTTTTTTCATGAGGTATTTTGCTACCTAAACATGTGTATATTTTTGTGAGGTATTTTTGCTATATACATGCATATCCAAGGTATCTTGCTACCTAAACATACATATATATATTTTGTGAGGTATCTTTTTGCTACATACATGCATATCTAAGGTATCTTGCTACCTAAACATACATATATATATATTTTGTGAAGTGTGTTTTTGTTTACATACATGCATATCTAAGGTATCTTTCTACCTAAACATACATATATATATTTTGTGAAGTATTTTTTTGTTACATACATGCATATCTAAGGTATCTTTCTACCTAAACATACATATATATTTTGTGAAGTGTTTTTTTGTTTACATACATGCATATCTAAGGTATTTTCACTACCTAAACATACATATATATATTTTGTGAGGTATGACTACCTTCCGAGCTTGCGCTTGTTTTATTTAAATTCCCAGGATCATGAGCAACTAGGTGCATCCTACTATAAAAAGTGATCAAATAACAAGCATAGATTCAAAAGGTACTAGGTTGCCTCCTAGTAGCGCTTCTTTAACGTCTTGAGCTGGACGCCTTATGACTTGTCGGTCACTGACCTACTACTTTGCTTACCTTTGGCTTTGGACTTGGTCGCCTATTGGTTGGCCATGTGGTGTAGGCAATACTCAAACCTTTTTGTGGATGAGCAGAGGTGAACTCTAGAGGTGATGGCGGTGCGTCTGTTGCCCACTACCGGCCATCCCCAGGCTGCTGTGGTGTTTCGCCCTGCACCTGCCTGGAGACACAGTACTTCTTGATGAAAGCTCGATTAGTAGGGGGCCTGATGCCCTTGCTGGAGGTGACAGGTACTCTGTAGAACTGACAGAGACCCGTAATTAGAGCTTGACAACTCCAAGACCCTGTTGGACTTCTTCGGGTCCACTAGGTGTCTTGCAGGCGCGATCCCTGCAAACAATAGATGAAATCAGAAATCAGTTGAGCGATGTGCATACTTACCTATGATGACGTGACCTTGACGGGGGGGTACGGGCACCCTGTAGGACTGATAGAGGCCCGTAACCAGAGCTGGAAACCCCAGGGCCCTGTTGGACTTTTCCGGGTCCACTGGGTGTCTTGTGGGTGCAATCCCTGCAAACAATAGATGGTATCAGAAATCAGTCGAACCATATGCATACTTACCCATGTCGGGACGACACAGACAAACTGATACTTTTGCAGGGGGAGATTGGCATTACGGTCGCTGGGCAGAATGTGTCTAAGTAGCAATGTCATCTATATCTGTGTAAGAGTGGTCATGTTGGTGCGCATGATCCGCACTCGTCTCTTTGCAGCGACACAGGTGAAATCTTGCCCCGGTATGCATAGTAGCTGTGTGATAGCCTCCCTCTCTGGTTGTGCTCGCACAGTTGGCCCTCCTCCAATATCAGGGGGGGTGGCCCAGTAACCGTTCAAAGGAAACTACTGGTCCCTTAACCGGGAGTGCAAGTCTCGGTTAAGCATTTAAGGACAGAGGACCTTAAATTCTCTTAAGGTGCGGATGTGGAGCACACTGAAAATGAGGACACGTAGCCCTCTAAAGGTGAGGGCGTGCAGCCCTCTCAAGGCGAGGATGTGTAGTCCTCTGGAGGTGAGGGCGTGCAGCCCTCTGTTGGCGAGGACGTGTAGTCCTCTCAAGGTGAGGGCATGCAGCCCTCTCAAGGCGAGGACGTGTAGTCCTCTCAAGGTGAGGGCGTGCAGCCCTCTGTTGGCGAGGACGTGTAGTCCTCTAAAGGTGAGGGCGTGTAGCCCTACGAAGGTGAGGACATGCAGTCCTTTGATGGCGAGGGCGTGTAGCCCTCTGAAGGTGAGGACATGCAGTCCTCTGATGGCGAGGGCGTGTAGCCCTCTGAAGGTGAGGACATGCAGTCCTCTGATGGCGAGGGCGTGTAGCCCTACGAAGGTGAGGACATGCAGTCCTCTGATGGCGAGGGCGTGTAGCCCTCTGAAGGTGAGGACATATAGTCTTCTGATGGCGAGGGCGTGTAGCCCTCTGAAGGTGAGGACGTGTGGTCCTCTGAAGGTGAGGACATGCAGTCCTCTGGAGGTGAGGGTACTAGTACCCAAGGGTTCACCCTTATGAGAAAGCAAGAGATCGACTCATCGAGAGGGTCGGTCATCCCAAATCCACACGACTGGATATTAGATTTAGGAAATCTATGCAGTTAACATGATTTTTTAGGGATGCAGATGCATGCAACTTTTGTCTTGAAATGCGGTAAATGCAGACTTCATATGAAACAATGCAATGTAATGGAAAGTTTGTACAACATTCATGACATTCTTTCCCTATTTTGTGATTTTGATTTTGATTTAATTTTTTGGAAAACACAGATTGACTGTCCTTTTGAAAGAGGTGATAGTCCATGCAACCTTATCCTATCTTTTGCAAATCTCTCCGAGAACTCCCTCAGAGTGTGTGTTCTATTTGATTTAGTCATTTGACCATTTTGGAGTGACGGCAATGGAGTCGTTTGATGTTTAATCAATCCATTGAAATTCCAGGGTTTGTCCCCTTTTTTATTATTATTTTTTTATTATTATTATTTTAAAAAAAACATCGATGGGTGAGAACTTCTAATCTGCCCCTAGGTTCACCTGAGGCTCATGCACGATGCCCCTCATTGCCCCAGTGTAAGGCTTTGAGGTACGAATCGTTATCTTTCGTCATGACCTTGTAGCAAGGAACCTATTGGGTGAGAACTTCTAATCTGCCCCTAGGTTCGTTTGAGGTTTATGCATAGTGCCTTTCATTGCCCCAGTGTAGGGCTCTAAGGTATCCATCGTTGTTTTGTTTTCACAACCTTGTAGCAAGGGAGAATGAAAGAAGCAATTGATTTTTGCAAAAAGAATTTTCCAAGGACGAGAAATAGTTGAAGGATTTTTTTTCAGTTGATGGATTAAGTCAAATGACTCCTATGTAGAAGCAAGATATTTTGATGTTTTGATGATGCCGAAGGATCAAGTGCTTCTAAGTTTTATTCGAGACAAGAAATCAAGATATATGATCAAGTTGATCTCTAGAATCTTAGGAAGAAGTTTCCAAATTGAAAAACAAAAGGTTTGACCAAAGAATTCTATCATTTCAAATTGAGATTTGCTCTCTGGTAATCGATTACCAGCAGTTGAAAATGTTTTAATTCAAATTTTTAAAACCTGTAATTGTTTACACAAGTCTTGTAATCGATTACCAGAGGGGATTTTCGGAAAATAATTTCCAAGAGTCACATATATTCAAATGGTTTATGAATGGGCATCAAAGGTGGCTTGGAAGCACGAATTTAAAGAGAGTTTTCATTGCCCACAAAGTTTATCCTCTCAAAAGATTAAGAGTTTTTCTGAACTAGACTGTCTTATCCTCTCAAAAAGATTCCTTGGTCAACCACTTGCATAATCAATAAGGAATTTTGATTGGTCTTCATTGTACAATCTATCCCTTTTAAGAGAGATTTCTTCTTCTCTTCTTCTTACTTCTGAAAAGGGATTAAGAGACTGAGAGTCTCTTATTGTAGAGGATTCTTGAACACAAGGGAAGGGTTGTCCCTGTGTGGTTCAGACTTTGTAAAATGAGTTTTACAAAGAGAGTGGAAAATCTCAAGTGGGTTTCTTGAGGACTGAACGTAGGCGCGGGAAGTGGCCGAACCAGTATAAATCAAGTTTGCATTCCTCTCTTCCTTTAAACTTCTTTTATTGCTATTTATCTTTTGCTTTAAAGAAGTTTATTTTGATTTGTCTTTTGAGTAATTCATGTTAAGGGTGCATTGTTAATCCAAAAAGAAAGAGTGATAGTTCAATTGGGGAATAGTCTTTGCATCTTAATTCAACCCCCCCCCCCTTTCTTAAGATAACTGAGGCCATTTGTCCAACATCCTATTCTTGACAACTCGCTTCTCTAAGAAGACAAACTTTCCGGCATGATAAAATGAGGCCACATGAACGTCTATATTTTTACTTGAAAACACAGTCAATCAAATGCCCTCTCTTCTATTTTTGTTTTTTTTTGTTTTTTTTTTTACTTTTTTTTACTTTACTCGTCGTTTTACGACACCCCCACCAACGTGCAAGATGAGTAATCTCTGATTGAACGGTCTTGGAAGTCAACACTCAGGAGCGCAGGTTGCTTGAGCAAATAGACCAATGGCTTACACTCACATTCCGGTGGAAGTTGAATAAGCAAAGATGTGTTCGTGAGAGGATGAGAGAGACAAGGATGTCCATTTTATCCATATCATTTAGCATTGTAACTGTGGTTTATAATAATGGCATAAACTTGAAAATCTTGATGAGTCATAACAACAGCTTCCAGAATTGCCCCATGTATGGTGTTGCTTGTCAATGTTAGGATTCAACAAGCGATTCTCCTCAAATTTCAGCCGGCCCGTATCAATTAGACTTCACACTTTATGCTTCGGGGTCATACAATGCTCAATGGAATGCCCCGGGGCTCCTCCATGATAAGCACACGTTGCGTTCGAGTCGTATCCTCAGAAAAATGGAGGTTGAGGAACCTTGGTTGGGGTTATGGCTACCATTGAATTATCGAGTGGATAGGGGATCAAGTTTAGCATATGACAACGGAATTTGGGGTGAACCCTACAGGCTTTTTGCTGCAAAATTCCTTTTTGTTGGTGTTTTTGGTTTGTGCTAAAGGTGGTCTTCGTCATTGGAAGTGTGGTAGACAGGCTTTGTGGTTGATTTAGGGATGGCCTTTGTGGATAACTGGGTGGTGGGTAAGGAGGAGGTTTGTTATTGGCTGAGTAATGACATTGTTGGGTTGGTGGGAAACTTGGCCGTATAGGAATGGCAGTCACAGCATGGGTTTCTCCCTCTTCCTCACCCTCTTCATTTGCCCCAGTTTTTTCAGTCGTCCTAGTAGGATGATCAAATTTGCCTCTTTTCGGACCCACATCGATCCTTTCACTGGTGAAGACCAAATCCGCAAAGCTTTGAGGGTGTGTATCCCACCATCTTTTCATAGTAGAGTATCGATAATGTGTCTACCATCACGATTATCATCTCCCTTTCCATCATTGGGGGTACCACCTGGGTCGCCAGATCCCTCCACCCTTTGGGCGTGTTCTTTGAAAGATCTGTCCCCCTTTTTGCACATGTTCTGTAGTTGCATCCTATCCGGAACCATATCAAAATTATACTGATACTGCCTAACGAAGGCAACCATTAGGTCCTTCCAAGTATGGACTCGGGAAGGTTCCAAGTTAGTGTACCAGGTAACAGCTACCCCAGTAAGACTTTCTTGGAAGAAATGTATTAGCAGTTCCTCATCTTTGCGTATGCCCTTATCTTCCGACAATACATCTTTGGATGGTTCTTGGGGCAAGTAGTCCCCTTGTACTTGTCAAAGTCCAGCACCTTGAACTTGGGAGGGGTGATGATGTTGGGTACTAGGAACAACTCTTCTAGGTTAGCAAAGGCATAATCTTTACCTCCTTCAATGGCCCTGAGCCTTTCCTCTTTCCCATTTCTGCCATAGCATGAGGGTTTTTAACCGCTGTGGAATGTGAGGGTTGTGGTTGTGGGTGACACTGAGAGCCCTTCAAAGGATTTTGTAGGGGTATACCACCAACTGCTTGCCCTTCAGCGGCATATCCGAGGCAAGGCTCGAAGTTGGCTAGATTGTGGTGGGGAATTTCATGTGTCTCCTCCATGGGTCGAGAGACATGTGCATGATCAGATTGAGGTTGTTGGCTCTTAATGAGTATGGGAGTGGAGTTTTTGACATCCTCATTGGGAATGTACGCCACATTGGGTGGTGTATAGTTTGGGAGGCAAGCCATATGGCGGGAAGGCGTGCTTGTTTTGAATTTGCACATCATGGGGTCATCCGTACTTCCCAAATCTTTGCCTACCATATTTGAGGTTGGATGATTCATTTGCTTGAGGCTAGATGGGAGCATCGGGTTCACCTTAGCGACAGCGCTAGTAGCGGCAACTATAACCGCATTGGCTTCCATTATCTTCTTCATGCTCATCATGGCCTCCATCATTGTGGCCATTTGCTCTTTCATGGCCTCCATGTCGGCCTTCATCTTCTCTTGCACCTCCTCTGCTTCACCCATTACTCTAGCTCTAGCACGAGTTCGGTAAGGGCGCCGTAAAGCGTGTCCTTTTCCTTTTGATAACAATGATTAAGTTCATTTTATTTTATTTTTTTTTATTTTTCAAGGAAAGAATGCAATGAGCAATGCAACCAATGAAAAGCATGGATGTATGCGAATGATGTACAGTTGAAGTATTGCGAATTTTTACGCAAGATATGGGGTTGAATCAATTTAGATTTTCAACATGGTCCATGACATCTTTGTCAAGGTGAAACTAGAAGTAACAAGGACATCAACAATCCTAAATATGTTTGGCAGTAGATGAAGTAGTGATGTGACTCGATTCATCTTTTGCCCCAATTTTGCAAGACGGTTACTTCCATATTTCAACTTGACTTGATGAACCTTTTTGTAAAAGCATGAGCTTGGTTCAACCCTATAATCCAAGGAATGGCAATTCTGATCGCCAATACTTCAACAACATCTCATAGGGATGAATGACTCAGGCATACTTTAAGCTATGCATGGAAAATGTAATTATGAAATTGAGATGCCCGAAGAAACACCATTTCCTAGTTAATCATGCATTAGGTACCATGTTCAATTATTTTGTTTTGTTGTTGTGTGTTTGTTTTTTTTTTTTTTTTTTTTTTTTTTAGAAATGGGTTTATGATCCCAACATGGTTGGCTCATGGTGCCTAACACATGCAACTAAGAATGTAGTGTGAAGTTTCACGCTTCCCCTTTTTTGTTTTTGTTTTGTAGAGGAAAACGCAAGGATGAGCAAACATGAAAACAAATGGTATGCAATTTTGCAGATCAAAAAGTTTGTTGAACGCATATGCATGATGATGCCATGACTCATGCAAAATGTGAGGTTGGAATATGATAACGGACAAATACAGGAACGATATGTTCATTATGATGTTATGAAGAGATGCTTATGCGATGCATGATATGAATGCATTTTACGGAAACGAGAGCCCAGAAAATTATCTCTTCTTACTTGCGCATTTGGGGGCGCAGTGCCCCATGTGTACAATTAAGAAGGTGATATGGATCTTCCGGCTTCCCGTGACAAAGGAAGAGACCAACATACAATGCATGCTAGAGATAAAATGCGGGAGTGACTCGATTCGCACTGATTTTTGGAGTAAAAACGTGGGATAAACTCATCTTATTCAAAAAGTTATAACTAGTCAAGATCTGAGCGACAATACAAACTTCCTAGCGGTTTCTAATCATATGGTCCATTAAGTCTATCATATGCTGACAATAGCTGAGAAGTCCGTGGATCTCCTCGGGGACGGAGTAGGTGTCCGCCACTGCTTTGGCCTTGGCTAGCAATCGGGGAAGTTCTTGACTCCTGTTCAAAGTAAGAGCAAATCTGTCCATCCACATTGTTGCCTCTTGGTGCAATGAATCAATTACCCTTTCCCTTGCTTCCCTTTCTGCTGATATCTTGGCGTACTCATCCTCTAGCCTTTGATCGTGAGTCGCCGCTAGATTTAGCTTCTCTTTGCACTTATCGATGATGGCCCACATATTCCCTTCAGTCTCGCTTTAACTATTGGGACAAATTTCTTTTCGACCTAAGGCAAGCCTTTAGCTCGTCCTTCCAGATCATGCCTTTGACCCGTGATGATTCCTTTCACCTCTTCGGAGCTTGAGCTCACTATTGCTGCCCTATAAAGCCCCTCAAAACTTGTTTTGGTCGTGTTCTTCCTTTCGGGCCTTCTTGGTTTCTCATTCCAAGGCTTCATCGGTGGCCATATTGACGTCCCTTAGTTCATCATACTCTCTTCAGACTTTGATGGCTATGGACTTGAACTTCTCTTTGACTACCCGGGCTCTTTCAAGCTTTGCATTTAGGGCTTGTACCTCATCATTTTCTTCCGAAGCTTTAACCTCATTGTCTCTCACAGTCTTTAGATTTGGGAGCCAATCCAATCCTTGTGTCCGGACTCTCAGCCACTTATGATAGCCGCCGATGATCCCATTACTGCTTCCCCTAAGCTCTCTATCCTTTCTTCACGCCGCATCCCATGCCTTGCGAACTCCTTGGAGTACCCTCGCGTTGTGGTCACTGAAACCCCGTGCGATGAAAGGCGTGATGCTTTCGTCTGATGGCACTCCTCTCATGGGACATCCTTCGCATGAAGATAGAATCCTGATTCTTCCTTCCTTCTAGTGAGGGAACCAATTAACAGACGTCCCTCCATGCTAGCCAAGAGTTGGTCCCAATTCGCCTTTCCTTTTTCGACACACGAGCGGTGACCTTGTAGCGGATAGACGGGCCTACCTTCTTGGAGAAAAAGGTGTGAAACCAGCCACACATAGAGAGCCAGTGCACAAC
Source organism: Glycine max (assembly GCF_000004515.6). NCBI lineage: Eukaryota > Viridiplantae > Streptophyta > Magnoliopsida > Fabales > Fabaceae > Glycine > Glycine max. The sequence continues at coordinate 10,785,471 of NC_038256.2, read as the reverse complement.
AAACAATTCTTGCGCTGCTCTTTTCACATCCCCGGTCGAACGTGTCATACATGGCCAAAATGGCGACGACCGGGCTTTCCTTGCCATGATGAAAGGCGAGGAAAACGTCAATCGCTGCTAGGTCCACTAACCCTTCCATATTCGGAAAGAGGACAACTCCAAAGATCAAAAGCGCCAAGATGTCAATAAAAGAAAGCCCATTCGCCTTGATTTGCCAAGGCCTTTGCCCTTTCCTCCAAACACTTCCTTGGTACTCCGACTACCCCATTCCTGTTTTGCTTTACACGGTCCAACTCTTGTGCTGAGATTATCACTACCTTGGCAACTCTTGTCGTGGAGGGATAGAACCCAGAGAAAAGATATGGCTTCCTTCCTCCCAGTGGGCATCCCAGGATTTCTTCAAACTCTTTCACAGTCAGCACTAGCTGGAAGTCCTCAAATGTGAAGCACCTTAGGGGCTGGTCATAATACTGGGAAAGGGATGCAATCGGTTCCATGGAGACTTCTACCCTAGCTAGGTCCCAAATCTTACCATAGGCTTTGCGGAAGGCTTGCCGTTGAAGTTGACCCATTAATTGCCCCAACTCTCGTAAACTAGTGACCTCTAAGCTCTTGATTTTGACTTGATAGAACCTCTTTTTAAGCGAAGGCTTTTGACTTGATCCCATGTTTTACTAAAGTGAAATAAAATCTAGTGCGAATCAAAACTCCGACATCTATCATGGGTGGAATGGATGAATGCATGAAGAAATGCATATGACACAGATGCAATTTACGAATACGGGAGCCCGAGAAATTGTTTCCTTCTTGGATACAACGTTTGGGCAGCGTGGCACCCAACGTATGTTTTTAAGAAGGCGACACGGACCCTCCGTCGGTTTGCTAAAGTGAGGGGATCAAAGACGAAACCCACGCATGATGCATATGCGAAAGGCACAACACGGGGATGTACATAGTACGACAATATTCACAAACAAATATAAGCAAGAGGGTATATGATACTTATGCATGGCAGTGTGAAAAATGGCACGCAGCGTGTTTGCTCCGTGCCCCTATTTAAGGGACCTATAAGGGAAAGAGCTAACTAGGCTTTTAGTGATAACCCCCAAGGTAGTCATATCTCTCTTGATGGTTTCTAGAGGTATCATCCCCTTCGAAGAACATACTGCAGCAGTAGGGACTACTAGCAACAATATGTTTTCAAAGAGAAAAACTCTAGATGAGGGTTCACTGTAATCAAGCAAGTCGGAGACCTAGCATGATCACAGATTCACCTCCACTCCTTATGTTCCCACGAACCCGGGTATAGGGCCCTTTTTTCAACTCACCGTGTGTGCAAATAGTGTTAGTGTTTGTGTGCATCAAATGAATAAATATTTACCTCATGCATACAAAAAAATGCACTAAAAGCATCAAAGAGTTGTATATACAAGAACATAATAAAGGGAAACCAACAAAGGAGTAAGTCATGGAAAAACTTTGCACAAGATTAAATGGCCTAACTCTCTAAAAACAATCCCCATTGGAGTCGCCAACTGTCGCAACCTACCCTTCGGCGGGAGGGCGACGCGTGACTCGCGGGATGCGTGTTCCACGAAAGGAATACGCGCGGAGTCGCCACCAACGTTTATTTGAGGAAAACATCGGAAAAACCGGAAAAGACGCGATCTACGAACTTTTAAGTGAAAGGCTTGGGAGTTGTATTTATGCGCGGGGAAGGTATTAGCACCCCACACTTCCGTCACAAGGGACGGCAGCCTTTAATCGAATGTGCAAACATGACTTTGATTTTTACGTTCCCTTTTATGTCCTTATATCCTTTATACCCTTTTTATATTTTTTTCTCTTTTTGTGGTCGACAAGGGTGTTTCCCTTTGCTCCTACGTATTCCTCAATTGGGATGAGAAAATCAGACCTACGTAGTTCTTTCTTATGCGTGAATCAAGTGAGTCTTTTTACTTGAAAGGTGATCATTTTAAGGCGTTGGACCTTAAAAATGACCCATTTTACTTAATAAGAAATTGAAGTGATAAACTTTCAAAAACCTATTTTTGTGGACGAGCTTGACTAGGCGAGTTCATTTTAGCCTTAGTTTCACCTTAGTTATTAGTCAATTCGATTAAGAATGAGAAATCCCAAAGAGAAAACGTCCGATTGATTTTTCGCTTTACTAAAAAATATTTTTTTGATTATTATATTATTATTTTACCTCTTTTTTTGATTTCCAACGTGGTTACGGCACGACCGAACGGTCGAAATTCATTTTAAACGAAATTAACGGATGATACAATTCAAACGATCGGTGGAAATTTATTTTATTTTTAGATTAAGCGAGAAATGACTTAAATAAATGGCTTAAGCACGTCAAAAGGGAAGAAAAGAAAACTGAAAGTAAACGAAATTAAAGTGAAAGTACACAAAACAAGAAATGAATTGAAAGTCTCGGATTCGAAAACTTACCCGTTGAAGAACGAAGAACGAACGAAGAACGGATGAAGAACGGTGAAGAACGACGAAGAACGATGAAGAATTTCCACAGAATCGCTTACGGAAGTGTTACAGAAGCACTTCGACTCGATTTTTCTTCACGAAAACGTGTTTTTTGCCCAAAATAGCCGAAATGCATAGCCAAAGGGGTCTTGAACATTTTGAAACAGCTCCCCCCTCCCCTATTTATAGAAAAAAAGGAGGTGCTTGCCGCCCAAAGACTTAATGAAGAAGATTTCTAAGCGCACCCGAATTACTAAGTTCACCCCCCTTTTCGTATTTTACGGAAAAGTTACGGAAGCCTTATGGAAGTGTTTTCGAATTTGATTTTCATCTTTTTTCTCTTCCCTTTCACCAATGTTAAGTGGAATATGCTTACCCAAGGTTTTCGGAAATTTTACGGAAGTATTACGGAAGCCGCGGAAGCCCCGGAAACCATTTTTCAAAAACGTGGAGGAGCTTGCCGCCCAGTTGCTTCCTCCTTAAGCAACCCAACTTCCAAAATGTTCCGGAAGGGCCTAGATTTGAATTGCTATTTACACCCCTATCTTGATAAGTTCACCCCCCCTTACCTTTTTTGGTGATTCTTTTTTCGTAAAGTTACGGAAACTTACGAATCTCGTAACGATACTTGTTTTCTTTCCGTAATGTTACGGAACCTTGCGGATTACATAATCATCCCCTCTTTTGACTTATGGAATGTTACGGAACCTCACTAATTATGCAACGATGCTTCCATTTGATTTCCGGTGTGTCACAGAACCTTACGGATTGTGCATCAGTATTTTCTTTTGATTTCCGGCATGTCCCGGAACTTCACAAATTTCCTAATGATGGGTGCCAAGCACCTCACAAGGACCAAACAAAAGTTGCATGTCATCAAGCAAAGGTCCCCGGACGAAATTAGGGTATGACATATATATACAAGCCCTTTGACCAAAAGGCTTACCTTGAATGATAATTGTATCCTTTGCACCCTTTATGAGCTAAATTTCATTTTCAAAATTGAACCCTGAACTTAAATGATTATCTCCAGAAACCTTGTTTAGATTCTAAGAGAGCATATGGTTCAAGGAAAATCTATCCCTAATTTGGGGGAGTGGAGTTGATTGGGATGTAAAGAAAAAGGTAAAAGCATCAGCACACACAATAAATAAGTTGTGTTAAAAAAAAGGAGGCAATCAAAGAAAATGTATGTTGTTGTAATCAGGTCAAAGCAAAAAAAAAAATTAAAGAGAAAGGCTAGTGAGTAAGCTAATTGTTTTGAAAAGAATATTTGGATAAGTCTAGGATTTGTGCTCTCTTAGAATCTAAGCCTTCGAATCCTAGAAAAACCGATTATTTTTGTAGCCAAGCCTCACTACAAGCCTGTGAAAGTCCTTCTGATTCTGTTCTTGCATTTCTGACTTGATGACATGAGATGAAGTTCAAAGATTAGACCTCTTGCTAGTTTTTATTAATGAATAGCTTAAACACTTAGTAGCCGTGAGACTATGGTTTAAGCTACTTTCTTTGATATCAGTCTTATGCCTAACTTCATCTAATTGTACAGGTTACATTTGATTCTCCTCTATGAATAACTGCATGCCCTGTAAAAGACAAGTGGTGAAGGCATTTTGCTTCATTCTCTTATCATGCAATCAGTAACTTTTGTTGCATACACCTTTGTAAATAATCTCTGCATGTTATTGTCACCTGGGGACCAGTAAGTTGTTCTTTATTTGCTTGAGGACAAGCAAAGCTATAAATTTGGGGGAGTTGTTAGTCGGTGAATACGACTAACTTTTGTGTATAAAATTTGTGTAAATTGTATCAAATTCCTCCAATTTATGGTTATTTTGTAGTGTTGTAAATACTTTTAGTTAAAGATAGGTAATAAATACTTAGTAATTCTATTTTGTGTGTTTAATAATCATTTTCTCTCAATTTCAGGTTAATTAGGTAAGTTTGTGAAATGTTGATTTTCACCTTCTCGCTAAGCCAATCTGCTGGCTTAGCGAGCCATCCGCTGAGTGCAACACTTCTCGGCTGAGCGCGAGGAAGAATCTGGAAGAAGGATGAGTTGTGCATGTTCGCTGAGCGAAGGGTCATCCCGCTAAGCGCAACGCTTCAGTCCATCCGATGAGCGAGAAAAGTACGTGCTGAGCCGATATTCACTAATGTGTGCTAAGCACACGAGCATGAACAAAGCCACCTATTTAAGCTTGAAATCAGATTTAGAGGGGAAGTTTGGCCATTTTCTCGAGGAGCACTTGCATGTCTACAATTCTAGAGAGAGAGTTCCAACTTTCCAGAGAGTTTGAGAGATTTTGCTGTGTGAAGATCTGCAGAGACTAGAGCTGGAAGAGGAAGCCGTCCTAAGAGCTTGAGATGAGTTTGTGAGTGATTGAGAGGTCCTAGAGGGGGAGGAGACATCCCCACTACTTGTATTTCTGCAATCTTTCATTCTTCTCTTCTCTTTGTTGTATAGGAAGCTTCCCAGTTATGGAAAGCTAAATCCTCTGTTGGATCTTCCTCGTAAGTACTTGATGTAAATATCGTTTTATCTATTTAATTATGTTTTGTGTGTTCACTGTGCTATCAGAACTTCATTCTACCATGCTTTTACCTTGATCACGTAGATGCATGTGTTTTTAGGATCATTCAACAGTGGAAACTGGTCTGATTCTTAGAACTTGATAGGACGGGGCTAGTTTGTCGTATTTTCATGAGGAATCGGGGTACGGTAACCTAGTTATTGTATGTTTGTCTTAATGCAGTCCTGACTGAGTTTAGTCCAGCAAGAGGAATTTGCGGACGATGCTTGATCAGGATTAGGCTAGACTATCGCGAGGAATCAGGGTTTAGAACACATAAACATTGTTAAGTAGAGAACATCCTTTTAACATCAGGCACCTACTAGGAAGACCAACGTGTTACCTACTTGTCTTTAAGCATCATTTCTCACTTGTTTTTCCCTTTTAATAGTTAGTTTACACATCTGTTCATTTAAATACATCTCTTTTCACATCAGACACCTATTAACTAAAATAGTTTTACCAAGTAACACAAGTTCCCCAAGATTTCGATACTCGGTTCTTATTGTTTTATACTACTTGAGCGATCCGGTGCACTTGCTGGAAGCGAACAGTACCCCCGACGATCAATGTATACCCTTCATGGCTAGGCTGGATTTTGACTGCACGAATAACATGGCTGAGTATGAAGCATGCACCCTTGGGATCCAAGCGACAATTGACTTCAAGGTGAAGTTGCTCAAGGTATGCGGGGACTCGGCCTTGGTAATCCACCAGTTGAGAGGAGAATGGGAGACTAGGGATCATTAGTTGATACCCTACCAGGCCTACATCAAGAAACCAACAGAGTTCTTCGATGACATATCCTTCCACCACATTCCTAGAGAAGAGAATCAAATGGTTGATGCGCTTGCCACTCTAGCATCCATGTTCCAACTAACCCCGCATAGGGACTTGTCGTACATCGAATTCAGATGTTGCGGCAAGCCTGCACACTGCTGCTTGATAGAAGAAGAGCAAGATGGTAAACCTTGGTACTTCGATATCAAACGATATATCAAAGACAAGGAATACCTATGGGAGGCCTCTCACAATGACAAGAGAATGTTGCGAAGGTTGGCAGCCGACTTTTTCCTGAGTGGAAATATCCTATACAAGAGGAACCATGATATGGTTTTGCTCCGATGTATGGATTCCAGGGAGGCTGAGCAGATGCTAGTGCAAGTGCATGAGGGGTCCTTTGGAACACATGCCAATGGACATGCCATGACCCGGAAGATTCTGAGGGCAGGGTATTACTAGCTCACTATGGAAAACAATTGTTGTATCCATGTGAGAAAGTGCCACAAGTGTCAGGCATTTGCCAATAATGTCAATGCTCCACCCATACCTTTGAATGTCTTGGTCGTTCTCTATGTGGGGAATAGACGTGATTGGAACTATCGAGCCTAAAGCTTTGAATGGACCCCGCTCCATTTTGGTTGCCATTGACTACTTCACCAAATGGCTTGAAGCGGCTTCGTACGCCAGTGTGACTAGGAGCGTGGTGGTTAGGTTCATAAAGAAACATATAATCTACCGGTATGGTTTGCCTAGGAAGATTATCACCGAAAATTCCACCAATCTGAACAATAAAATGATGAAGGAAATGTGTGAGGATTTCAAGATCCAACTCCATAATTCTACGCCTTATAGGCCAAAGATGAATGGGGCAGTTGAGGCTGCTAATAAGAACATCAAGAAAATAGTTCAAAAGATGACCATGTCATACAAGGATTGGCATGAGATGCTTCCTTTTGCGCTGCATGGTTATCGAACCTCGGTACGCACATCGACTGGGGCAACCCCGCTCTCTTTTGTATACGGGGTGGAGGCTATGCTTCCATTTGAAGTAGAGATTCCTTCTTTGAGGATTCTAGCCAAGTCAGGGTTGAAGGAATCGGAATGGGCCCAAACTCGCTTTGATCAAATGAATCTTATAGAAGGTAAGAGGTTGGTCGCCATGAGCCATGGACGATTGTATCAAAGCCGAGTAAAGAACGCTTTCGACAAGAAGGTATGCCCATGCAAGTCCAGCGAAGGGGATCTCGCCTTGAAGAAAGTATCAAAAGTGCAAAAGGACCACCGGGGGAAGTGCGCCCCAAATTATGAAGGGCCTTTTGTTGTGAGGAAGGCATTTTTGGTAGGTGCATTGTTGCTAGCCAGCATGGACGATGAAGAGTTGCCTTCGCCCATGAATTCTGATATCGTCAAACGATATTATGCATAGTACCTGGGGCAACTAGAAGGCTCAATACATGTTTGTTCTCCAAGGACTCATTCGGATTTTCAAAGTCTTATAATCCTGTGTAAATTCTTAACAATATACACTGTCCATTTTGCCCACTGAATCTGGAGCCATTTCGCTCAATCAATGGGGTGTCGTGAGCATTTAAGTAAAAATTGAACACGATAACACCTGTTTAATTGTTGCACTTAAACATCCAAATCATAAGCATGCATCCATTTTCATCTTGTCATCCTGCGAATCAGAGGATAAATAAAGAGTCATTTTGAGTGATGATCAACATCACACCAAAATTGAGACAAGGGTAAGTGAAGGGTAATATGGGTATTTTGTGATGTTATTTCACATTTGCCGCATGATGCCATTTTGTTTGTTCAAAGCTTATAGGCAGGTACGAGCAGGTGCTAGGTCCGTGATCAATCAACCATCATCCAGCATCCTAGGAGGCAGCCTAGTATCTTTAATTATGTTCCTTAAAATTCCAGATTTTATTTATTTATTTTTCTTGAATTTACCTAAGCCTATGTGCAATTATAGGATTTTTTAGAAAAAAAATACAAGCCCCTAATAATCCAATTTTTTGCAAAAATGGTTTTGCCAAAAAAAAAAAGGAGGGGTTAGCTCGCCTGGGCGAGCATGTCTGATGCAGAAGTTTAAAATGGGAAGGGGTGAAGCCATTCTTCACCCCAATTCTTCCCCAAACTTTCAAAAACCCAACTGCTCATAGGAATCACGAGTCCAGCAGCCCCTAAGCCCCCATTGTGCATTTTTGCTTTCGTTTCTTTGCATTTTTGTTCATTCCTACAAGTAAGTACTACTTTCCTTAAAGTTTTGGCTTCCCATTGTGGTACTTTAGTGCTCTAATTGTCTATTTTTTTCAAAATTTGTGAGACAAATTATGTGTGAATCCATGTGTTGTTTGCTTGAATTGGGGGGCAGTATGGGATGTGATGCAAGCTCCATTGGAGCTTGTAGGCCTAGGATATTCTTCATCAATGGATTCCTTTGCTTCTTGGAAGATGAATGGCAGTGGAATGGAGAAGGAAGAGAGAGAGGAGACGCCACATCAAGGAGAAGATGAGTCTAGAAGAAGTTCACCACCATAGGAGGCCATGGATAAGAGCTTGGAGGAAGAAGGAGATGAATGAAGGGAGAGGAAGAGAAGAGCACGAAATTTTGTGCTCTAAAAGAGCTCTGAAATCTGAAGTTTAATATTCAAATGATCAAAGTTGAAAAAAAATGCACACACATGACCTCTATTTATAGCCTAAGTGTCACACAAAATTGGAGGGAAATTTGAATTTCGATTCAAATTTCACTTGAATTTGAAATTGAATTTGTGGAGCCAAACTTTGGAGCCAAAATTTCACTAATTATGATTAGTGAATTTTAGTTATGGTTCAGCCCACTAATCCAAGATCAATTCCAAGATTCTCCACTAAGTGTACTTAGGTGTCAAGAGGCATGTAAAGCATGAAGGACATGCACAAAGTGTAACTATATGATGTGGCAATGGGGTGTAGTAAGCAAATGCTCACCTCCCCCTCTAAAATTTAATTGGATTGGGCTTCTACCAATTAAATTAAATTTTATTTCCCAACACACACATCAATATTCACTTAGTGCATGTGAAATTACAAAACTACCCCAAATACAAAAACTAGTCTAGGTGCCCTAAAATACAAGGGCTGAAAAATCCTATATTTCTAGGGTACCCTACCTACATTATGGAGCCCAAAATACAAGGATCAAATATAATGACATCCTATTCTAATATGTACAAAGATAATGGGACCCAACCTTGGCCCATGGGCTCAGAAATCTACCCTGAGGTTCATGAGAATCCTAGGGCCTTCTTCAGAAGCTCTAGCCCAATCCTCTTGGAGCCTCTTGCTCATGGCTCTAGTGATTGGTCCCTTCCTAGGGAGGATTGCATCATCCCCTTCCCCTTGAATAGCATTTGACCTCAAATCTGTTAGTTCCTCCTCCTCAATATCAACTCTACCTGCAAAAGGAATTAAATCAGAAATGTTAAAAGTGGTGCTGACTTCATACTCTTCTGGGAGGTCCAACCTATAGGCATTGTTATTGATCCTCTCCAAAACCTGAAAAAGGTTCATCCCCTCTAGGGCTAAGCTTGGATTTCCTTTTAGTAGGGAATCTATCCTTCCTAAGATGGAGGCAAACCCAGTCACCATCATTAAGAACTAGATCTTTTCTTCCACTATTGCCTTTAGTTGAATACACCTTTGTTTGGTCCTTTATTTGGTTCTTAACCCTCTCATGCAACTTCTTTACAAACTCTGACCTATATTCCCCTTCTTTATGTATAAAAGAAGTGTCCAGTGGAAGGGGAATAAGGTCTAACGGTGTTAGGGGATTGAACCCATAGACAACCTCAAAAGGGGATTGCTTGGTGGTTCTATGAACCCCCTTGTCGTAGGCAAATTCTTCATGAGGAAGATACTCATCCCAAGACTTATGGTTGCCTTTTAGAAGAGCCCTTAAAAGGGTGGATATAGACCTATTCACTACTTTTGTTTGCCCATCAGTTTGTGGATGACAAGTGGTAGAGAAAAGAAGTTTAGTTCCTAGCTTAGCCCATAAGGTTTTCCAGAAGTGGCTAAGGAACTTAGCATCTCTATCTGACACAATGGTCCTAGGCAAACCATGGTGTCTCACAACTTCCCTGAAAAAGAGTTTTGAGATGTGGGAAGCATCATCCACCTTATGGCATGGTATAACGTGTGCCATCTTGCTAAACCTATCCACCACCACAAAGATAGAGTCTACACCTCTTTGGGTTCTAGGAAGCCCAAGGACAAAGTCCATACTAATGTCTACCCAAGGTACAGAGGGGATGGGTAAGGGTGTGTATAGCCCATGAGGCATCACCCTAGACTTGGCTTGTAAACAAGCCACACACCTAGTGCAATGCTTATGGACATCTTTCTTCATATGGGGCCAATAAAACTTTTCTTTGAGTAAGACAAGGGTCTTGTCTATCCCAAAGTGGCCCATGAGCCCACCCTCATGGCTCTCTTTCATAAGTAATTTCCTAATGGATCCTTGGGGTATGCAAAGCTTTCCCTCTTTGAACAAATACCCCTCAGCCAAATAGAATCCATCTTGATCCTTTTTCCCACAACTCTCGTAAATGGGAGAGAAATGTTCATCTAAAGCATACAAGTCCCTAATATTATCAAATCCTAAAATTTGGGCTCCTAGGGAGCAAAACAATGTGTGTCTCCTAGAGAGGGCATCAGCTACTACATTTGTTGTTCCCTTTTTGTATTTGATAACATATGGAAATTGCTCTAGGTACTCTACCCATTTTGCATGCCTCTTGTTTAACTTGCTTTGCCCTCTAATGTACTTAAGTGATTGATGATCACTATGAATGACAAATTCCTTGGAAACAAGGTAATGTTCCCAAGTTTGGAGGGCTCTTATTAAGGCATAAAGCTCTTTATCATAGGTGGGGTAGTTGAGGGTGGCACTATGAAGTTTTTCACTAAAATAAGCAATAGGGTGCCCACCTTGTAACAATGCAGCTCCAACTCCCACTCCAGAGGCATCACATTCTAGCTCAAAAGTTCTAGAAAAGTCAGGAAGAGCTAGAACATGTGCCTTAGTAAGCTTTTCTTTGAGCAAAGCAAAGGCTTGCTCTTGTTTTTCACCCTAGGTAAATGCCACATTCTTCTTCACTAGCTCATTGAGAGGTGATACAATTGTAGAGAAATTAGGAACAAACCTTCTATAGAAGCTTGCTAACCCATGGAAGCTCCTAATATCTCCCACACTTTTTGGGGTGGGCCATTCTTGGATGGCCTTGATTTTCTCAGGGTCCACTTGGACCCCATTTCTACCAACTACAAACCCTAAGAAAACTATATTATCTACACAAAAAGTACCCTTCTCTATATTTTCATAGAGGGTGTTTTTCCTAAGGACTGAAAGAACTTGCCTGAGATGTCCTAAGTGATCATCTAGGCTCCTACTGTACACTAAAATATCATCAAAATAAACAACTACAAATCTACCTATGAAATCCCTTAAGACATGATGCATAAGCCTCATAAAGGTGCTTGGTGCATTAGTGAGCCCAAAAGGCATCACTTGCCATTCATACAAACCAAACTTGGTCTTGAAAGCGGTTTTCCACACATCACCTTTTTCATCCTGATTTGGTGATACCCACTTTTAAGATCAATTTTTGAAAAGATATTGGCACCATGCAACTCATCAAGCAAATCATCAAGTCTAGGAATGGGGTGCCTATACTTTACAGTGATGTTGTTGATGGCCCTGCAATCTGTACACATTCTCCATGTACCATCCTTTTTGGGCACCAACAACACTGGCACAGCACATGGGCTTAGGCTCTCTTGGACCCAGCCCTTCTCCAACAATTCTTTAACCTGAGACTCTATCTCCTTAGTCTCCTGAGGGTTAGTCCTATAGGTTGGCCTATTAGGAAGGCTTGCTCCTGGGACTAAATCTATTTGGTGTTCTATTCCTGTTAAAGGAGGTAGCCCAGGGGGTATCTCTTTGGGAAATATATCACCAAATTCATGTAAGAGTTCTTGGACCTTTGGGGGTAAGGTCTCAAATGTAGGAATTGTGGCAGTGCTAAGGGATGTTTCCCTTGATAGGAGAAGGTAGAAAGATTGTTTAAGAAGGAGTGCTCTTTTAATATCACCTTTTGTTGCAAAATGATTTTCCTTCTTAACAATCTTCTTGGAGGAATCCTTTTCCTCTTTTTCCTTCCCCTTGGCCTTTGAAGACAAGGCCTTACTATCCTTCTTTTTTCTTGTGTTTTTCTAGTTTTTCTTCCTCATCCCTCTTATCTTTCATAGTTAGTTGATCTTTGGCCACCTGTGAAGGTGTTTGAGTATGCAACACAAATTTAGTGCCAAGATGGGTGAGGGTAATCTCATTAGTTAGGCCATTGTAAATGATCTTCCTATCAAATTGCCACGGCCTTCCTAAAAGAATATGTCCTGCCTCCATGGGAACTATATCACAATTAACTTCATCCTTATATGTCCCAATGGAGAAAGGTACCTTCACTTGTTGGTTAACCATCATTTCCCCTTGCTCATTGAGCCATTGAAGTTTATAAGGTTTTGGGTGGGGAATGATAGTGAGGTTCAACTTGGAAACTAATCTTGTGCTACAACAATTGCAACAAGATCCACTATCCACAATGAGAGAACAAGTTTTATCTAAAATTTTGCATCTTGTATGAAAGATGTTCTCTCTTTGGGATTGAGATAGATCACAAGATTGACCTCCAAGGAGCCTTCTAACCATTAAGAGGTCACCTTCTTCATGAGGGTAGACTTCCTCACTAGACTCTTCACCCCTTACTTCATCTTCACTTCCACTAGAGGAAGGGCAAGAAGTAGTCTCCTCTTGACTACTATAAATGTCTTGACCCCTCACGATCATGATTTTATTTGTGGGGCATTGAGAGGCAATGTGACCTCTCCCAAGAAATTTGGAGCATTTAGTGTTGCTAGTCCTTTCTTGGGAACTAGTCTTAGGGGTGTATTTCTCTATGCTCTTACCCTTATCTTCCTTGGGTTTTGAAGGTGCAGCCCCTAAAATTCCATGGGCTTGGTCCTTCCTTGGATAAGAGTGAAAGCCATGAGATTTTGAAGAAGACTTTCTTTTAAGTTATTGCTCCACTCTTATACAAAGTTGGACTAGCTCATCTAGGTCCCTATATGGAAGGAGTTCAACCTTGTCCCTCACTTCCATATTAAGCCCACTAAGGAACCTAGCTATGCTTGTTCTTTCCTCCTCCCTAAGTCCAGCTCTTAAAAGGAGTAGTTCCATTTGTTGTCTATATTCTTCAACACTCATACTCCCTTGTCTAAGCCTTTGGAGCTTGTCCATAAGCTCCCTTTCATAGTAGGAGGGAATGTGCCTCTTCCTAAGGGCACTCTTAAGATCATTCCAATACTCTACTGGAGGATCCCTGTGAATCCTTCGTTCCCTAACAAGGGAAGTCCACCAATAGAGGGCATACCCTTGAAAGCTAAGGGTATCCAATGGAACTTTTCTCTCTTCGCTAATATGATGGCAAGCAAAGAGTTGTTCAACCTTCATTTCCCAATCTAAGTAGGCCTCAACATTATCTTTTCCATGGAAATATGGGAGGCTAATGTTAACCTCTTGAGGCCTTCTATCCTTTTCTCTTCTTTGGGAGTGATGTTTAGTATGTGAACTATGGAGCCCTCTATAATAGTCACTAAGTTCTTCACTTAAACTTTTGCAAGAGTCATGACTACTATAGGAGGCATGTTTTTCTCTTTTCATTTCTTTCTTCCTCTCTTATTTTCTCTCTTTCATCTTGACTTATTTCTTCCACTCTTTTTTTACCTTTTTCTTTTCTCTCTTGTTTTTCTTTCCACAACTTAAGAGATCTCAACTCATCTAATATCTTATACAAGGGGTCCTTAGGAGTAGAACCTTCACCATTAACACTAGATGAAGAATGAAGACTCATGTTGGTTCCTAAGTTATGGTTCTTTCTTGTTGGGGGTTTGAAAACAAAAGGTAAAAGAAACTATGGTTGAAACTAGCCAAAATTAACACTAAAAGAGGTGTGAAAGATAAGGTAAAAACTAATTGGTAAAAGGCAAGCTACCTAGGCGGTTTGACAATGGAGAGTAAAGGAAATAAGCTATGAAAGTAAGCAAGTAATTAAAGTGCACGAAATGCAAACTAGGCGGATCCTAAGAGTGTTTGGATGACCTCATTTAAGGTTCCCAAAAAAACACTCACTATCCTAAGTGAAAATTGCCTAAAATTATTACACACAAATGGAAGTAGGGTGACCTATTGGAGGCTTCCAACTTACTTCCAATGAAAGGCCTTTTTGTTACAAAATTTGAAAGCAAAGCAAATTGCCAATTACAAAATTACAAAAAAAAAACGTTCTCAATTATGGTGGCTATTCTATCTTTGGTGTTTCACTCAATTTGGAGTGCTTCTTAGTCCAATAGCTCTTAAGGTTGTTGGCCCTTTGCTTCTTGACTCAAATTCTTCAAGGTATGACACCAATCCTCCTTTCCAATTCCCTATATGGCAACTCACAAGCAAGGGAACAAAGAGACAAGCAATAACCAAAGACCAAAAAAAATGAAATGAAAGCTAAACCAATAGAGTTTTAACATGACAAATTTTTAAGGATTATTCAACAATTAAAGCAATGAAAAGCACACAAAGCAAGCTAGGACTCAAAGACAAACCTAGAAAGGCTATAGAGTAGAGTAGAAAAACTAAAAAAGAAAAACGAAAAAAAGACTCAAGAAACCTCTATTTTTGGCACTTGTTTTCATAATTATTTTCAATTGAAGTTTCAGAACTAGGAGTGGTATAAAGTAGGCACCAATTATAGAAAAAATTTTGAGCTAAAACAACAAGCACACTTCCTTTTCACTTTTATTTTCCTGGACACTGATTTTTCATCCAACTTGTGTGATTTTTCTAATTTTTTTCTTTAATCCAAATCGCTTGGTTCTTTTTTTATAATTTTGGTCCAAATGTCTACAAAATTCAGTAAAACTTTCAGCTTAAAAAATGTAGTTACCAATTCCGAGTAATTTATACAAGCTTGTATGTTCAAGCTGCCAGCACCAGCGATTTCAACCTAGAAATCAAGAGTAGTGTTTATGTTGCTTAAGGCTTGGATAGTTACAATTTTTGTTTGCTTATGCTCAATTATCTTGAATAACACAATTCAAAAGATCCTAAGACTTATTTGACTCACAAATCCTGCCACAACTCAGCACCACATCTCAGCACCACAACTCAACTTCATCATAGGCATCATGTAGGAAACTTAGAAAACAAAAAAAAAAGAGTTCAACAACAAGACTACTTCTAGGAATTGATTTAGAACATGTTATGAACTAAATAACATGCATGAATTAGACTCAAAATTCAAAAGATAGGCTAAGAATGACAAGAATACATGAACAAATGTATCTAGAATTCAATCAACAAAATAAAAATTCAACACAAACTTAGAACATAATTGTAGACAAAGGATCAAGCTGAATGTTTTGATGATGCCAAAGTTTTTAATGCGTCTCAAAGCTTTATTCAAGACAAAGAAATTAAAGATATTCAAGATGGATGATCAAGACAGTCTCTAGAGTCTTAGAAAGGGTATATTAAATAGGAAGAGAATTCCAATTGAAGTAGCAAAAGGTTTGGTCAAGAAATTTAAGTTAAAAAGTCTTTTTCAACAAATTTACTCTCTGGTAATCGATTACCAGAGGATGTAATCGATTACCAGTGGCCAAAACTGATTTACAACAGCTATTAAAATTTGAATTCAAAATTTGCACTGTGTAATCGATTACACACATATGGTAATCGATTACCAGCAGTTTCTGAACGTTTTAATTCAAATTTTAAAGCTTGTAATCGATTACACATATACTGTAATCGATTACCAGAGCAGATTTTCAGAAAATATTCTCAACAGTCACATCTTTTTATGTGGTTCTTGAATGGCTATCAAAGGCCTATATATATGTGACTTGAGACACGAATTTGAAAAGAGTTTTTCAGAACAAAAAGGTCTTATCCTCTTAAAAAGCAAAATCGTTTTATCCTCTTACAAGTTCCTTGGCCAAAACTCTTGTGATTCAATAAGGAATTATTTGAGTGCTCAAATTGTTCAATCTATCTCTTTCAAGAGAGATTTCTTCTTCTCTTCTTCTGTATTTTGAAAAGGGATTAAGAGACCGAGGGTCTCTTGTTGTGAAAGGATTCTAAACACAAAGGAAGGATTGTCCTTGTGTGTTTAGAACTTGTAAAAGGAATTTACAAGATAGTGGAACTCTCAAGCGGGTTGCTTGGGGACTGGACGTAGGCACAAGGGTGTGGCCGAACCAGTATAAATCTGAGTTTGCACTTTCTCTTCCCTTAAACTCCTTTATTTGTTATTGTTTTATATTCATATTCAAATTGTTCTTTTGAATCATTATTTAAGAAATTCATTATTAAGGGAATTTATAACATGAATAGAAAGTTAAATAGAATTTTTTAATTGGGGAAATAATTTGTAATATCTTAATTCAACCCCCCTTCTTAAGATATCTGAGGCCACTTGTCTAACAAGTGGTATCAGAGCTTCATTCTTGTATAAAGTATAGAAGCTTCAAGAATTATGGCCTCATCAAACTACTTGTTTCCCGAGGGAAATTCTATAAATAGACCTCCCATCTTTAATGGAGTAGGTTACCACTACTGGAAAACCCGCATGCAAATCTTTATAGAGGCAATAGATTTAAATATTTGGGAAGCCATAGAACAAGGACCTTATGTTCCCTCTATAATAGTTGGAAGTGCAATAATAGAAAAACCTAGAGCAGATTGGACTGAGGAAGAAAGAAGATTAGTACAATATAATTTAAAGGCCAAAAATATTATTACATCTGCCCTAGGAATAGATGAATACTTTAGGGTTTCAAATTGTAAAAGTGCTAAGGATATGTGGGATACACTACAAGTAACACATGAAGGCACAACAGATGTTAAAAGATCTAGGATAAACACTTTAACTCATGAATATGAACTTTTTAGGATGAATGTAAATGAAAGTATACAAGACATGCAAAAGAGGTTCACACACATAGTTAATCATCTTGCATCTCTAGGAAAAACTTTTCAAAATGAAGATCTAGTAAATAAAGTCTTAAGATGTCTTAATAGAGAATGGCAAACAAAGGTAACAGCCATCACAGAATCTCAAGATTTATCTAGTATGTCTCTTGCTACATTATTTGGAAAATTGCAGGAGCATGAAATGGAATTACTAAGATTAAATCAAAATGAAGAAACTGATAAGAAGAAGAAGGGAATCGCTCTTAAAGCCTCATATGCAATCCAAGATGACAGTGATATAGAAGATTCAATTGACTTGGATAATGATGAAGATATTAGTCTGTTTGTAAAAAGATTCAACAAGTTCCTGAGAGTCAGAGGAAATCAAAAGCGACCCAATTTTAAACCTAAAAGAAGGACAGAAACTTCATCCTCTACTCTAAAATGCTTTGAGTGCAATCAACCTGGATATCTGAGGGTTAATTGTCCCATCTTCAAGAAAAAGATGGAGAAGTCTGAAAAGAAAAATATTAATGAAAAGAAATTGAAGAAAGCATACATTACATGGGATGAAAACGATATGGAATCTTCTGAAGATTCAGAAAATGAAGAAATAAACCTCTGCCTTATATGGCAAAAAGTTATGAAAGTGATGAAGAGGTAACATCTTCAAACAATTTATCTATTTCTTTTGATGAATTGCAAGATGCATTTTCTGATCAGCATAAAGAGTCAATTAAACTTGCAAAGTTAGTTTCATCTTCAAAGAAAACAATTTCAAATTTAGAAAATGAAATTTTAAAATTAAACAAAGAATTAGATCATCTTAGAAATGAAGTCTCAATTTCTAAACCAAATGAAAAAGTTCATATCTCTACTATTTCTGACAAGAAAATGTCAGATTCTTGTAGTTGTTGTGAAAAGTATGAAAAAGAAATCAAAGAGTTGAAAAACTCACTTGCAAAATTCTCTTATAGTAAAAATAATTTAGATGTTATATTAGGAAAACAAAGACATGCCTCCAATAAGGTTGGACTAGGATATAAATCTGAAAAACAACAAAAATTTCATAAAAACTTCTATACTTCCACACAAAAATATAATTCTAGTTTTATCACATGTTTTTACTGTGGAAGAAAAGGGCATGGCACATCTACATGCTATTTTAGAAGAAATTGTAACAATATTAAAATGATTTGGGTCCCAAAAGGATCTGTTATTCATACTAACACACAAGGACCCAATAAAGTTTGGGTACCTAAGTTACAACCTTGATTTTGTAGGAACCCTTGAGGAAAAAGTGGTACATAGATAGCGGATGCTCAAAACATATGACGGGAGACGAATCAAAATTCACACATATCTCTCCCAAGAAAAGCAGACATGTAACTTATGGTGACAATAACAAAGGTAGAATTCTTGGAGCTGGAAAAATAGGTACAAATTCTTCAACCTCCATTGAAAATGTTCTACTTGTTGAAGGTCTTAAACATAGTCTGCTTAGTGTGAGTCAATTATGTGACAAAGGCTATCTTGTATCATTTGATTCTCAAAAGTGTGTCATTGAACATAAACATGATACGAATATAAAGCATATAGGGTTTAGAGTCAACAATGTTTACATGATAGACTTAAGTCAAAAACTAGATAATAATCAATGTTTTCTTAGTAAAGATGATGATCCATGGTTATGGCATAAACGGATTGCACATATAAACATGGAACGCTTAAATAGATTAATATCAAAAGATTTAGTTGTTGGTTTGCCAAAACTAAGATTTGAAAAAGATAGGCTATGTGATGCTTGTCAAAAGGGAAAACAAACTAGAGTTTCTTTCAAATCTAAAAACATTGTTTCAACTACTCAACCCTTACAATTACTACATATGGATTTGTTTGGTCCTTCCAGAATCATGAGTTTTGGAGGAAGTTACTATGCTATTGTTATAGTTGATGATCATTCTAGATACACATGGACTCTTTTTATCACTCATAAGAATGATGCATTCCAAGCATTTAGAAAACTTGCAAAAATCATTCAAAATAAGAAAAATCTCAAGATTATATCTATTAGGAGTGATCATGGGGGTGAGTTTGAAAATAAAGAATTTGAATTATTTTGTGATAAGCATGGGATTGAGCATAACTTTTCTGCACCTAGAACCCCTCAACAAAATGGTGTTGTTGAAAGGAAAAATAGATCTTTGGAAGAGATTGCTAGAACTTTATTAAATGATACACCTCTTCCAAAATATTTTTGGGCTGAAGCCGTTAACACTGCATGCTACATTTTAAATAGGGCTTTAATAAGACCCATCTTAAAGAAAACTCCATATGAATTGTTCAATGGCAGAAAACCAAACATCTCACATCTTCATATCTTTGGTTGTAAATGTTTTGTATTGAATAATGGAAAAGATAACTTAGGAAAATTTGATGCTAGGTCAGATGAAGGTATTTTCCTTGGATATTCTCTGCATAGTAAAGCTTACAGAATATATAATAAAAGAACAATGACAATGAAGAGTCTATACATGTTTCCTTTGATGATTCTAATGCCATTCTTCCAAGGAAGGATTTTTTAGATGATATTTCAGATTCCTTAGAAGATACACATATTCATGGAAATGACTCTAAAGAAAAAGACGAAGGAAGCAATGAGGATTCTCAAGATAATGGAGTTAGAGAAAATAATGAACTTCCAAGAGAATGGAAAGCCTCAAGAGATCATCCCCTCGACAACATTATTGGTGATATATCAAAAGGGGTAACAACTAGACATTCTCTTAAAGATTTAAGCAATAATATGGCTTTTGTATCTATGATTGAACCTAAAAATATAAAAGAAGCCATAGTAGATGATAACTGGATCATTTCCATGCAAGAAGAACTGAATCAATTTGAAAGAAACAATGTGTGGAAACTAGTAGAAAAACCTGAAAATTATCCTGTCATAGGAACAAAATGGGTTTTTAGAAATAAATTAGATGAACATGGCATAATTATTAGAAATAAGGCTAGGCTAGTAGCAAAAGGGTATAATCAAGAAGAGGGAATAGACTATGAAGAAACATATGCTCCAATTTCAAGATTAGAAGCCATTAGAATGCTCTTAGCATATGCATCCATAATGAATTTTAAGCTCTATCAAATGGATGTTAAAAGTGCTTTTCTAAATGGTTTAATTCAAGAAGAAGTATATGTTGAACAACCTCCAGGTTTTGAAATCCCGGATAAACCAAATCATGTTTATAAATTACAAAAGGCTCTTTATGGTTTGAAACAAGCCCCTAGGGCGTGGTATGAACGTTTAAGTAATTTTCTCCTAGAAAAAGAATTTTCTACAGGAAAAGTGGATACCACATTATTCATAAAGAGAAAGCATAATGATATTTTGTTGGTTCAAATATATGTTGATGATATAATTTTTGGATCCACTAATGATTCATTGTGCAAGGAGTTTTCCCTTGATATGCAAAGTGAATTTGAAATGTCAATGATGGGAGAACTAAAGTACTTACTGGGATTACAAATCAAGTAAACTCAAGAAGGTATATTCATCAATCAATCCAAGTACTGCAAGGAATTGATCAAAAGATTTGGGATGGAAAGTGCAAAACACATGTCTACACCGATGAGCACTAGCTGTTACTTAGATAAAGATGAATCTGGTCAATCTATAGACATGAAACAGTATCGAGGTATGATCGGATCTCTTCTCTATTTATCTGCTAGTAGACCTGATATTATGTTTAGTGTATGCATGTGTGCTAGGTTTCAATCCAACCCCAAACAATCACATTTGAGTGCAATTAAGAGAATCATGAGATATCTATTAGGTACAATAAATTTAGGATTATGGTATCCTAAGAACTCAACATGTAACTTAATAGGATATTCTGATTCTGACTTTGCCGGATCTAAAACTGATAGAAAAAGCACAAGTGGAACTTGTCAATTCATTGGATCCGCTCTTGTCTCATGGCACAGTAAGAAACAAAACAATGTTGCTTTATCCACTGCTAAAGCGGAATATATTTCTGCCGGCAGTTGTTGTGCACAGATTTTATGGATGAAGCAACAATTATCTGACTATGGTATTCTTCTTGATTGTATACCTATTAGGTGTGATAATAATAGTGCCATAAATCTATCCAAAAACCCTGTTCAACACTCTAGAACCAAACATATAGAAATTAGGCACCATTTTCTTAGAGATCATGTCCTAAAGGGAGATTGTATATTAGAGTTTGTTGATACAAAGAATCAGCTTGCTGATATCTTTACAAAACCTCTCCCAAAGGATATATTCTTTTCAATAAGAAGAGAATTAGGCCTTTTAGACCTTAGTGATTTGGATAGGTAATGTTTAGGATTGATTGATTAATTTACTCTTATGATTGATTGTTTATATGTTACTTTGATTGATTTTGTTTAAATTCTTGTTATGATGATAGAATTTATGTATTCTTGTGTGTTTTATAGTTGAATGATTGAATTAAGTGCATTAGTAGTGATGATTAATCATATTAGATGTGTTTAGCATAGACATAGATATTTCTTTAAGAAACTAGCCTAGGTTATGTTCTGGTAATCGATTACCATCCATTGTAATCGATTACACAAGAACAGACAGCCTGTAATCGATTACAACATCCTGTAATCGATTACCAGAAGACTCATTACTCCTGTAATCGATTACCAAGCCTTGTAATCAATTACAACTCATCCTTGTCTATAAATTCTCACGAAATCAGAGTTGTTGCGCAACCACGGCCTCCCCTCACGCCTCCTCCATACCTAGAACTTCAAATCTTCATATCTCATTCAATTATTCACCAAATCACGTCCCGTAAAGCCCAATCTTCCTCTTTTTCACTCCTCTTTCACTTCCACCGATTAAAATCCACTAAAACTTCAACAAATGGCAGAGCCATCGAAGAAGAGAAAGGGATCATCCTCCACCACCGCTGCTGCTGCCCATCGCCGCCACGGACCTTCTGAAGCATCCACAGCACCTATTCATCCATCTTTATCATCTCCAAGATCATCCACATTGTTTTCTTCCGATGATCAGCGTCTATGGTACCTCTCTCAATTTTCTTCTAGGATCATCTTAGACCCTAAGTACCTAGATGTAGAGTTCTTTAATGATGAAACGTTTGATTGCTATCAAGTGTTTCAAAATTCTGGCCTTGTTGATTTCATGTCATTAAAACTGCCACATTATTCTGAACTTGTAAAGGTCTTCTACTGTGAAATTCTGATACTGAGGACAGATGTCGTACAGGATGTCACGACATCGCGCTTCAGAACATGCAGATTATATATGACAGTATGAACAGATTAAACAAGTAAATAACACAAGGGAATTGTTAACCCAGTTCGGTGCAACGTCACCTACATCTGGGGGCTACCAAGCCAGGGAGGAAATCCACTAAAATAGTATTAGTTCGAAGATCTAATAGCCACTGTATACAACCTTCTCACCTAACCACTACCCGTGCAACTTCTACCTAAGAGCCACTCTTAGATATGAGAACCCCTCTCACTCCCTCTCAATCACTCACCCGTGTTTACAAACAAATCAAAGACACACCAGAGATTGCTCTCTGAACAATAGAGATCAACTCCACACACTCAGGTCCAACACTTGATGTTAGGGTAGCATCAAGGTGGCTCACAAAAACACTCAAGTCACAAAACTCACAAAATAACTCTTCAATCTCTGACTTGATAGAAAACCCGTGCAGCCTTCATGTTTATATAGCAGTGTACGTATCTGGGCTGCAACAACTTGCGCTGGATAAGATCTATCATTCTCCTGAAAATCTGCACTTAAAGATCTAAAAGATAAAGTTTTATCTTTTAGTTTTTATCTTCAATCTCTAATCCCTGAACGAAACTATTCAAGTTTGTAATTCAAACTTTAATTATCTTTTAATTCGTTCCTAAAGATTATAGCGCCTAATCTGTTGCTAACTGCACATTAATCTGTTAAAGATATAACAGATTTATGTGTCCAGTATTTTCGGGCAGGATGTCCTGGACATTGTATCCGACATCGTGGATCCTGCAGCTTCAATTCTTCATTTGACATTTTATCTTGCCTTGTGCATTGTGCAGCCCAATCTGATTTCTTGACATAATGTTAGACATCATGTGCAGCAACTCCAGCTTTCCTTCATTGTCTAAGTGCTTATGTTTTAACAAAATTTTAGCCAATCTTTTAAAACTCAGTAAAGCTAAGCACTAACATACTGCAATTTGAAAATTCAAGATGGCATTATTTCCTCTGAGGTGCATGGTATTCCTATGATCATTGATCAGTCCTTATTCTTTTCTTTAACTCATTTACCCACTCAAGGTGCACCTTTTGAGGGCACCATTGTTGATGACTAGAAATTTGATTATTCTAGTCATGATGCTCGCCGAATGGTCTGCAATGACCAGGCTGAAATGACCGGTAGATTGCTGGCCGGATCATTAACTTTTGATAATCACATCATGCACTATATAATTGTTAGAATTTTGCTTCCCCGGTCTTCAAATTTAGCACAAGCCTCTGAGGAGGATTTGATTCTGATGTGGGCTTTTCTCACCGGTCGTCAGATCGACTGGGCCCATTTGGTTCGGTACCGAATGCATAGCATTACGGGCCATGCACCTCTACCTTACCCATAGTTGAAAAATTTTGTTTCTGCGTCATTT